>NC_086446.1:503209481-503376981 GCF_028390025.1 Pseudophryne corroboree | reverse complement strand
CCATTTACCACACGGAGTGGCAAGGAACGGCTGAGGCCCTGGCCTATGTTCATGGCTAGTGGTTCAGCTTCACATGAGGATGGAGGCACTCAGCCTCTCGCTAGAAAAATGAAAAGACTCAAGCTGGCAAAAGCAGTAGCACCGCAAAGAACTGTGCGTTCTTCGAAATCCCAAATCCACAAGGAGAGTCCAATTGTGTCGGTTGCGATGCCTGACCTTCCCAACACTGGACGTGAAGAGCATGCGCCTTCCACCATTTGCACGCCCCCTGCAAGTGCTGGAAGGAGCACCCGCAGTCCAGTTCCTGATAGTCAGATTGAAGATGTCAGTGTTGAAGTACACCAGGATGAGGAGGATATGGGTGTTGCTGGCGCTGGGGAGGAAATTGACCAGGAGGATTCTGATGGTGAGGTGGTTTGTTTAAGTCAGGCACCCGGGGAGACACCTGTTGTCCGTGGGAGGAATATGGCCGTTGACATGCCTGGTGAAAATACCAAAAAAATCAGCTCTTCGGTGTGGAGGTATTTCAACAGAAATGCGGACAACAGGTGTCAAGCCGTGTGTTCCCTTTGTCAAGCTGTAATAAGTAGGGGTAAGGACGTTAACCACCTCGGAACATCCTCCCTTATACGTCACCTGCAGCGCATTCATAATAAGTCAGTGACAAGTTCAAAAACTTTGGGTGACAGCGGAAGCAGTCCACTGACCAGTAAATCCCTTCCTCTTGTAACCAAGCTCACGCAAACCACCCCACCAACTCCCTCAGTGTCAATTTCCTCCTTCCCCAGGAATGCCAATAGTCCTGCAGGCCATGTCACTGGCAATTCTGACGATTCCTCTCCTGCCTGGGATTCCTCCGATGCATCCTTGCGTGTAACGCCTACTGCTGCTGGCGCTGCTGTTGTTGCTGCTGGGAGTCGATGGTCATCCCAGAGGGGAAGTCGTAAGACCACTTTTACTACTTCCACCAAGCAATTGACTGTCCAACAGTCCTTTGCGAGGAAGATGAAATATCACAGCAGTCATCCTACTGCAAAGCGGATAACTGAGGCCTTGGCATCCTGGGTGGTGAGAACCGTGGTTCCGGTATCCATCATTACTGCAGAGCCAACTAGAGACTTGTTGGAGGTACTGTGTCCCCGGTACCAAATACCATCTAGGTTCCATTTCTCTAGGCAGGCGATACCGAAAATTTACACAGACCTCAGAAAAAGAGTCACCAGTGTCCTAAAAAATGCAGCTGTACCCAATGTCCACTTAACCACGGACATGTGGACAAGTGGAGCAGGGCAGGGTCAGGACTATATGACTGTGACAGCCCACTGGGTAGATGTATGGACTCCCGCCGCAAGAACAGCAGCGGCGGCACCAGTAGCAGCATCTCGCAAACGCCAACTCTTTCCTAGGCAGGCTACGCTTTGTATCACCGGTTTCCAGAATACGCACACAGCTGAAAACCTCTTACGGCAACTGAGGAAGATCATCGCGGAATGGCTTACCCCAATTGGACTCTCCTGTGGATTTGTGGCATCGGACAACGCCAGCAATATTGTGTGTGCATTAAATATGGGCAAATTCCAGCACGTCCCATGTTTTGCACATACCTTGAATTTGGTGGTGCAGAATTATTTAAAAAACGACAGGGGCGTGCAAGAGATGCTGTCGGTGGCCAGAAGAATTGCGGGACACTTTCGGCGTACAGGCACCACGTACAGAAGACTGGAGCACCACCAAAAACTACTGAACCTGCCCTGCCATCATCTGAAGCAAGAAGTGGTAACGAGGTGGAATTCAACCCTCTATATGCTTCAGAGGTTGGAGGAGCAGCAAAAGGCCATTCAAGCCTATACAATTGAGCACGATATAGGAGGTGGAATGCACCTGTCTCAAGCGCAGTGGAGAATGATTTCAACGTTGTGCAAGGTTCTGCTGCCCTTTGAACTTGCCACACGTGAAGTCAGTTCAGACACTGCCAGCCTGAGTCAGGTCATTCCCCTCATCAGGCTTTTGCAGAAGAAGCTGGAGACATTGAAGGAGGAGCTAACACAGAGCGATTCCGCTAGGCATGTGGGACTTGTGGATGGAGCCCTTAATTCGCTTAACAAGGATTCACGGGTGGTCAATCTGTTGAAATCAGAGCACTACATTTTGGCCACCGTGCTCGATCCTAGATTTAAAGCCTACCTTGGATCTCTCTTTCCGGCAGACACAAGTCTGCTGGGGTTGAAAGACCTGCTGGTGAGAAAATTGTCAAGTCAAGCGGAACGCGACCTGTCAACATCTCCTCCTTCACATTCTCCCGCAACTGGGGGTGCGAGGAAAAGGCTCAGAATTCCGAGCCCACCCGCTGGCGGTGATGCAGGGCAGTCTGGAGCGACTGCTGATGCTGACATCTGGTCCGGACTGAAGGACCTGACAACGATTACGGACATGTCGTCTACTGTCACTGCATATGATTCTCTCACCATTGAAAGAATGGTGGAGGATTATATGAGTGACCGCATCCAAGTAGGCACGTCACACAGTCCATACTTATACTGGCAGGAAAAAGAGGCAATTTGGAGGCCATTGCACAAACTGGCTTTATTCTACCTAAGTTGCCCTCCCACAAGTGTGTACTCCGAAAGAGTGTTTAGTGCCGCCGCTCACCTTGTCAGCAATCGGCGTACGAGGTTACATCCAGAAAATGTGGAGAAGATGATGTTCATTAAAATGAATTATAATCAATTCCTCCGCGGAGACATTGACCAGCAGCAATTGCCTCCACAAAGTACACAGGGAGCTGAGATGGTGGATTCCAGTGGGGACGAATTGATAATCTGTGAGGAGGGGGATGTACACGGTGATATATCGGAGGATGATGATGAGGTGGACATCTTGCCTCTGTAGAGCCAGTTTGTGCAAGGAGAGATTAATTGCTTCTTTTTTTGGGGGGGTCCAAACCAACCCGTCATATCAGTCACAGTCGTGTGGCAGACCCTGTCACTGAAATGATGGGTTGGTTAAAGTGTGCATGTCCTGTTTTGTTTATACAACATAAGGGTGGGTGGGAGGGCCCAAGGACAATTCCATCTTGCACCTCTTTTTTCTTTTATTTTTCTTTGCATCATGTGCTGTTTGGGGAGGGTTTTTTGGAAGGGCCATCCTGCGTGACACTGCAGTGCCACTCCTAGATGGGCCCGGTGTTTGTGTCGGCCACTAGGGTCGCTTATCTTACTCACACAGCTACCTCATTGCGCCTCTTTTTTTCTTTGCGTCATGTGCTGTTTGGGGAGTGTTTTTTGGAAGGGCCATCCTGCGTGACACTGCAGTGCCACTCCTAGATGGGCCCGGTGTTTGTGTCGGCCACTAGGGTCGCTAATCTTACTCACACAGCTACCTCATTGCGCCTCTTTTTTTCTTTGCGTCATGTGCTGTTTGGGGAGTGTTTTTTGGAAGGGCCATCCTGCGTGACACTGCAGTGCCACTCCTAGATGGGCCCGGTGTTTGTGTTGGCCACTAGGGTCGCTAATCTTACTCACACAGCTACCTCATTGCGCCTCTTATTTTCTTTGCGTCATGTGCTGTTTGGGGAGGGTTTTTTGGAAGGGACATCCTGCGTGACACTGCAGTGACACTCCTAAATGGGCCCGGTGTTTGTGTCGGCCACTAGGGTCGCTAATCTTACTCACACAGCTACCTCATTGCGCCTCTTATTTTCTTTGCGTCATGTGCTGTTTGGGGAGGGTTTTTTGGAAGGGACATCCTGCGTGACACTGCAGTGACACTCCTAAATGGGCCCGGTGTTTGTGTCGGCCACTAGGGTCGCTAATCTTACTCACACAGCTACCTCATTGCGCCTCTTTTTTTCTTTGCGTCATGTGCTGTTTGGGGAGGGTTTTTTGGAAGGGACATCCTGCGTGACACTGCAGTGCCACTCCTAGATGGGCCCGGTGTTTGTGTCGGCCACTAGGGTCGCTAATCTTACTCACACAGCTACCTCATTGCGCCTCTTATTTTCTTTGCGTCATGTGCTGTTTGGGGAGGGTTTTTTGGAAGGGACATCCTGCGTGACACTGCAGTGACACTCCTAAATGGGCCCGGTGTTTGTGTCGGCCACTAGGGTCGCTTATCTTACTCACACAGTCAGCTACCTCATTGCGCCTCTTTTTTTCTTTGCGTCATGTGCTGTTTGGGGAGGGTTTTTTGGAAGGGCCATCCTGCGTGACACTGCAGTGCCACTCCTAGATGGGCCCGGTGTTTGTGTCGGCCACTAGGGTCGCTTATCTTACTCACACAGTCAGCTACCTCATTGCGCCTCTTTTTTTCTTTGCGTCATGTGCTGTTTGGGGAGGGTTTTTTGGAAGGGACATCCTGCGTGACACTGCAGTGCCACTCCTAGATGGGCCAGGTGTTTGTGTCGGCCACTAGGGTCGCTTAGCTTAGTCATCCAGCGACCTCGGTGCAAATTTTAGGACTAAAAATAATATTGTGAGGTGTGAGGTATTCAGAATAGACTGAAAATGAGTGGAAATTATGGTTTTTGAGGTTAATAATAATATGGGATCAAAATGACCCCCAAATTCTATGATTTAAGCTGTTTTTTAGGGTTTTTTGAAAAAAACACCCGAATCCAAAACACACCCGAATCCGACAAAAAAAATTCGGTGAGGTTTTGCCAAAACGCGGTCGAACCCAAAACACGGCCGCGGAACCGAACCCAAAACCAAAACACAAAACCCGAAAAATTTCAGGCGCTCATCTCTACATATATATATCCATAAATAACTGGCACTCAGACAGCAAAATGATTCAAAAGTAATATGTAATATCCATTCTTGACATGGATATTAATTACATATTGCTTTTGAATCATTTTGCTGTCTGAGTGCCAGTTTTTTATGGATATACATATATATATATAGTAATACCAAACAGAAAGCCCAGCACTCTCCTAAGCAGCTTCATTCACCTTAATGTTTTAATATACAGTTGGTGACTGTCTCACTTTGAAAGCCAGTAGTCTGTTGGCAGGTGAGCTATAAACCAGGAAAGCACACTTGTGTAGTTGTGTTATTTGTGTTGGTGACTGTCTTACCTTTTAAAAGCCATAAGTGTGGCAGGTAAGCTTTAAACCAGATAAGCACATTTTCCTCTATGAGACAGCAGTTGACAGGTTTCTATAAAATCTATGTGAAAGTTTGTGATAGAGTAGGACTTGCGGTGTGATAGGGACCCGTCAGTGGCGGATCCAGTGGGGGGGGGCACTCGGGCCCGTGCCCCCCCTGTCATTTGTGGCCCCATCCGCCCCCCCCCCCCCCCCGCTTGTGTCACTGAGACACGCTGCCGCTCAGTCCAGCGGCAGCGTGTCTCAGCTGTCAGGAGGAGAGCGCGGCTATCTGGCGGCGTGTTGCGGACTTCAAACCAGCCGCCGGTTCGTGAGCCAATCAGAGCTAGCGGACCGGCAGCCAATCAGGAGCCGCCGGTCCGCGAGCTCTGATTGGCTCACGAACTGGTGGCTAGTTTGAAGTCCTACACGCCGCCAGACATAGCCGCGCTCTCCTCCTGACACCCTCAGAGCCGGCAGAGAAGCAGCAGCGGTAAGCAGCTGCAGAACTGCCGTGGGGGCATTTGTATAGTATACCTGCTGTGGGGGCATTTGTATACCTGGCACTGTGAGGGCAATTGTATACCTGGCACTGTGGGGGCAATTGTTTACCTGGCACTGTGAGGGCAATTGTTTACCTGGCACTGTGGGGGCATTTGTATACCTGACACTGTGGGGGCATTTTTGGATCTGGCACTGTAGGGGCATTTTTGGATCTGGCACTGTAGGGGCATTTGTGGATCTGGCACTGTGGGGGCATTTTTGGATCTGGCACTGTGGGGGCATTTGTGGATCTGGCATTGTGGGGGCAATTGTGGATCTGGCACTGTGGGTGCAATTGTGGATTTGGCACTGCACTATTGGGGCATATGTCTGTGTATCACGTCTCATTTTAATTGGCCACACTCACTAAATGACTGCGGGCATTACTACAGGCAACATTACTACTGGGGGCAATACGGGCATTGCATAAGGGGCACCACTACTATGGGGTCTATATAAGGGGCACTACCAGTACAGTGGACATTGCATAATGAGCGCTTCAACTGTGGGTATTGTATAAGAAGCGCCACCTCACATGCACAGAAGCCGCATGCAAATGTACTTCCCCTTCCATGGTGCCCCCCCTATCATTTTCTTCTGGATCCGCCCCTGGGTCCCGTGGAGTGGGCCGCAAGCTTACATGCATTGTACAATTCATAAACCAAAACCCCATTGTTTATTTAGATGTATATTAAAACATTAAGGTGAATGAAGCTGCTTAGGAGAGTGCTGGGCTTTCTGTTTGGTATATTTGAGATCGGTGGTCACAGCCCACCGCACCCCAACCCCTGGGAATGGCGAGTGCAGTGGTTCCTCGTGTTTGTTTATATATAGTAATAGTAATTAACCTTTGTGCCTTGTACGAAATTTTATCCCAACCACAACCCCCGCGTGGCCTGAACTTTGCCCTAGTGCACACAGAGACTAAGAGACAGTGAGTGTCTCTCACTCACATTCTGAAGGCCAGGCTCAGGCAGGATGATGGGACGACTACTGACTGTCCTCATCTCCGAGTCCTCCAGCGGTCGAAAACGGCTGGGCCGGGCGGCAGAACAGGGCACACACAGAAATGAGCACGGGCGGGAGCCGGGACTCGGAGGACAGCCGACAGCGCAGCCACTCAGCCACGGCGGGAAGGAAGGGAGGGAGGGAGCGCGGTTTGACACCGTGAGGCAGTAGGATTATGACGTTGGCGGTGGGTGGGCTGGGCTGTGTGCGTCCAGCCCACCCATCCATGAAGAAGCCGCGCAGCTGACGGTGTGTGTGAGTGTGACCGGCGGCAGCGCAGTGGGACTCGGGAGGGGGTGAATGCTGTTAGGGCAGTGAGCTGTGCAGCCAGGAGGTTATCCGATCATCGCTGTATCAGTGTGCTGCTGTAGTAGCAGTGGCACTGCAGCAGCAGGCAGACAGCGATAATCGGCGTGACGTGCTGGGGGGTGCATTAGGGGGTGCATGTGCGCACCAGGCACCCCCCCATGCGCATGCCTATGAGTATATTTAAAATAAACAGATCTTCCTGGATAACAAAGAAGTTTATGAAGAATTTAGCAGGAAGTCAGAAATATTTTAACAGAATAGAGGGCCTGTTTGCAAGGCCCACTATCTCTCTCCCATTACACAGGGCAGTGAGGGGAGCAGTCAGTGCCAGATAAAGGTCCTTATGGGCCTGGAGCTGAAATTTATGAAGGGCCTATTGTGTGTCGCCGCAAAGGGTGTGGCCAGCATAGTGGGGTGTGGCTACTGGTATTGGGGCGTGACCAGTGCTATATATGTGTGCGTGTGCGCACGCGTGACTTTGAAACAGGGAAATCTCAGTACTTAAATAATTATATTACAATAATAATTTTATTAAGAGGAGAGGAAAAAAGGGGGAAGAACAGTGGAAGATGGGAGGAAGAACAGATTCTAGATGGAAGGAAGACAAGAGAAAGACAGGGAGAAGAATAGGGGCTAGATGGGAGGAAGACAGGAGGGATACAGGGGGAAGAGCAGTAGGAGATGAGGGAGATGGGAAGATGGCAGGAAGAAGGGAGGGAGCAGCGGCGGAACATGCGCCGGTGCATTGCACTGAGGCCCGCCGCTGTGAAGGGACCCACAGTCGGTAGCAGTATAATGAGTCAGACTGACTCATTACATGCTGCCCGCTATTTCACTGCGGTCCCCGGCACCAGCAAAGGAGAAGGGCGATGAGATAAGTCATCACCCTTCTTTGAACTCTGCACAGTGCGCACTGCTGGCTGTCACACTCTCCTCCGACCAGCTCCATACCTCCCAACATTTTGAATCCCTAAATAGGTACCTCTCACGAGTCGAAGGTGCGTGCTCCCGAAAAGGGTGTGCGGTCTATGTAAAAGGAACGTGGCTTTGCGGCAATGTCACAATCGTGAACCATGCCCCCCATTTTCTGTTACTCTGGGTGAATGTCCAGCACTACAGGCAACATTACTACTGGGGGCAATACGGGCATTGCATAAGGGGCACCACTACTATGGGGTCTATATAAGGGGCACTACCAGTACAGTGGACATTGCATAATGAGCGCTTCAACTGTGGGCATTGTATAAGAAGCGCCACCTCACATGCACCTGTGTATACACGCTGTGCGCATGGGACTGTCCCGCGAAAATCGGGACAGTTGGGAGGTATGCAGCTCTGTCTCTGCTGGCCGAGGGTCCACCACTGAATTCTGGGAGAAGGGGGAGAGAGAGTCCGGGAGCATGCAGTGTCCAAGAGACGTCAGGAGTTGCCCTGAAGAGCGTTGCTGGAGCCAGAGATCTAGCCAGGAGGGGCGCACAGTACAGTATGTGTTGTGGAAACCCCCCCATAAAAAACTGTAAATACCAGAGTGTGTACAGTATATATGTGTTTTGCTGTGTGTTTGTGTGTGTTTTGCTATGTGTGTGTTTTACTTTGTGTGTGTTTTTTACTATGTGTGTATATATTTAACTATCTGTCTATAAAAATAGTGCACTCACATACTGTGTGTCATAACGTGTATAAGGAGTACTACAGTGAGTCGCAACGTGTATAAGGCGCTTTACTGTGTGGCGTTGTATATAGTGAGCACTACTGTGTGTGGCGTTACATGTATAATGAGCACTACTGTGTGTGGCGTTACATGTATAAGGCATACTACTGTGTGGCGTTGTGTATAATGAGCACTACTGTGTGTGGCGTTACATGTATAAGGAGCACTACTGTGTGGCGTGTATAATGAGCACTACTGTGTGTGGCGTTACATGTATAATGAGCACTACTGTGTGTGGCGTTACATGTATAAGGCATACTACTGTGTGGCATTATGTGTATAAGGAGTGCTGCTGTGTGCTGTTACGTGTATAAGAAGCACTGCTGTGTCGTGGGACATGTGTAAGGAGCGCTGCTGTGTGACGTTACGTGTATAAGGAGTGCTGCTGTGTGGGATTACATGTATAAGGAGTAGTGATGTGCACCTGAAATTTTTCGGCTTTTGTGTTTTGGTTTTGGGTTTGGTTCCGTGGCCGTGTTTTGGGTTCGAACGCGTTTTGGCAAAACCTCACCGAATTTTTTTTGTCGGATTCGGGTGTGTTTTGGATTCGGGTGTTTTTTTCAAAAAACCCTAAAAAACAGCTTAAATCATAGAATTTGGGGGTCATTTTGATCCCATAGTATTATTAACCTCAATAACCATAATTTCCACTCATTTTCAGTCTATTCTGAACACCTCACAATATTATTTTTAGTCCTAAAATTTGCACCGAGGTCGCTGGATGGCTAAGCTAAGCGACACAAGTGGCCGACACAAACACCTGGCCCATCTAGGAGTGGCACTGCAGTGTCAGGCAGGATGGCACTTCAAAAAAATAGTCCCCAAACAGCACATGATGCAAAGAAAAAAAGAGGCGCACCAAGGTCGCTGTGTGACTAAGCTAAGCGACACAAGTGGCCGACACAAACACCTGGCCCATCTAGGAGTTGCACTGCAGTGTCACGCAGGATGGCCCTTCCAAAAAATACTCCCCAAACAGCACATGACGCAAAAAAAAAAAGAGGCGCAATGAGGTAGCTGTGTGACGACTAAGCTAAGCGACCCTAGTGGCCAACACAAACACCTGGCCCATCTAGGAGTGGCACTGCAGTGTCACGCAGGATGGCCCTTCCAAAAAATACTCCCCAAACAGCACATGACGCAAAGAAAAAAAGAGGCGCAATGAGGTAGCTGTGTGACGACTAAGCTAAGCGACCCTAGTGGCCGACACAAACACCTGGCCCATCTAGGAGTGGCACTGCAGTGTCACGCAGGATGGCCCTTCCAAAAAATACTCCCCAAACAGCACATGACGCAAAGAAAAAAAGAGGCGCAATGAGGTAGCTGTGTGACGACTAAGCTAAGCGACCCTAGTGGCCGACACAAACACCTGGCCCATCTAGGAGTGGCACTGCAGTGTCAGACAGGATGGCACTTAAAAAAATACTCCCCAAACAGCACATGACGCAAAGAAAAATGAAAGAAAAAAGAGGTGCAAGATGGAATTGTCCTTGGGACCTCCCACCCACCCGTATGTTGTAAAAACAGGACATGCACACTTTAACGAACCCATCATTTCAGCGACAGGGTCTGCCACACGACTGTGACTGAAATGACTGGTTGGTTTGGGCCCCCACCAAAAAAGAAGCAATCAATCTCTCCTTGCACAAACTGGCTCTACAGAGGCAAGATGTCCACCTCATCATCATCGTCCGATTCATCACCCCTTTCACTGTGTACATCCCCCTCCTCACAGATTATTAATTCGTCCCCACTGGAATCCACCATCTCAGGTCCCCGTGTACTTTCTGGAGGCAATTGCTGCTGGTGAATGTCTCCATGGAGGAATTGATTATAATTCATTTTAATGAACATCATCTTCTCCACATTTTCTGGAAGTAACCTCGTACGCCGATTGCTGACAAGGTGAGCGGCGGCACTAAACACTCTTTCGGAGTACACACTGGAGGGAGGGCAACTTAGGTAGAATAAAGCCAGTTTGTGCAAGGGCCTCCAAATTGCCTCTTTTTCCTGCCAGTATACGTACGGACTGTCTGACGTGCCTAACTTAAAAAAAGGTTTTGAAAAGTAACTTGCGCCCTAGCTTCAGCTCGGCAGATCTCCAAAAGGAGCACCACTCCTCTTTAAATACAATAGGAACAGAAAGAGGCGATCTCCCAGCGATGCTATATATAGACTCCAAATCCGTAAATGTTCCTGTTTCTTGAACACAGAACACAACATACAGTATATCCGTTAACTGGTAATGATAATTTCCACAGAAATTCCAACGTCACTTTTCTCAGTGACTGACCTTTATTAAATAAGATGTATTCACATAAAGGTTTCTTTCATATTTCATATAAACGACAATCCACGGCTTATCTACACCCGGCTTACCTTTAGGATAAGTCCTATATGCACTGAAAGGTTTCTTTTCCAGTTCTCATTAGTGTTGGAAACGTTGTTATCTCCAATCCAATCGCTCCAAAGTGACAGCAAATGGTGAAAAAAATGTCTTTATTCAAACAAACCCACCAATGATGTGGGAATAAAATCCAAGACAGATAAAAACAAAAACGAAAAATAAAAATAACAAGAGGTACCCTAAATGCAATAGGGGCCACTCCCAATAGTACCGGTAGGAAGGACAGGGTATACACTCCCAATTCAAAGGGGTTATACAGAGAGCAGAAAGTTACCCAAAGATTAATGCCAACCACCGTAAAGAAGTACAGCCCAGGGTCCTGTGGAACTCCAACGCGTTTCGGATAAAATCCTTCCTCAGGGTATGACATGGAGGTGACCCCCTAGTCACATTTATACCTGACTGTCCAAATCACATGTCCATATTGGCCAATAACAGTATTAACCAATTAAGTTATTTTGGGATTTTATATGGCTTTGTATGGAGTTTATTTTGACAGCAGAATATGGTGATATTTATGTGGACATGTTTTTTAAGATAAATGTATAACAATATTGAAAAGGTTGTATGTATGTTTAGCATTATTGTAACCTGATTGGCCAATATGGACATGTGATTTGGACAGTCAGGTATAAATGTGACTAGGGGGTCACCTCCATGTCATACCCTGAGGAAGGATTTTATCCGAAACGCGTTGGTGTTCCACAGGAGGACCCTGGGCTGTACTTCTTTACGGTGGTTGGCATTAATCTTTGGGTAACTTTCTGCTCTCCGTATAACCCCTTTGAATTGGGAGTGTATACCCTGTCCTTCCTACCGGTACTATTGGGAGTGGCCCCTATTGCATTTAGGGTACCTCTTGTTATTTTTATTTTTCGTTTTTGTTTTTATCTGTCTTGGATTTTATTCCCACATCATTGGTGGGTTTGTTTGAATAAAGACATTTTTTTCACCATTTGCTGTCACTTTGGAGCGATTGGATTGGAGATAACAACGTTTCCAACACTAATGAGAACTGGAAAAGAAACCTTTCAGTGCATATAGGGCTTATCCTAAAGGTAAGCCGGGTGTAGATAAGCCGTGGATTGTCGTTTATATGAAATATGAAAGAAACCTTTATGTGAATGCATCTTATTTAATAAAGGTCAGTCACTGAGAAAAGTACCGTTGGAATTTCTGTGGAAATTATCATTACCAGTTAACGGATATACTGTATGTTGTGTTCTGTGTTCAAGAAACAGGAACATTTACGGATTTGGAGTCTATATATAGCATCGCTGGGAGATCGCCACTTTCTGTTCCTATTGTCTGACGTGCCTACTTGGATGCGGTCACTCATATAATTCTCCACCATTCTCTCAATGGTGACAGAATCATATGCAGTGACAGTAGACGACATGTCAGTAATCGTTGGCAGGTTCTTCAGTCCGGACCAGATGTCAGCATCAGCAGTCGCTCCAGACTGCCCTGCATCACCGCCAGCGGGTGGGCTCGGAATTCGTAGCCTTTTCCTCGCACCCCCAGTTGCGGGAGAATGTGAAGGAGGAGATGTTGACAGGTCGCGTTCCGCTTGACTTGACAATTTTCTCACCAGCAGTTCTTTGAACCTCTGCAGACTTGTGTCTGCCGGAAAGAGAGATCCAACGTAGGTTTTAAATCTAGGATCGAGCACGGTGGCCAAAATGTAGTGCTCTGATTTCAACAGATTGACCACCCGTGAATCCTGGTTAAGCGAATGAAGGGCTCCATCCACAAGTCCCACATGCCTAGCGGAATCGCTCTGTTTTAGCTCCTCCTTCAATGCCTCCAGCTTCTTCTGCAAAAGCCTGATGAGGGGAATGACCTGACTCAGGCTGGCAGTGTCTGAACTGACTTCACGTGTGGCAAGTTCAAAAGGTTGCAGAACCTTGCACAACGTTGAAATCATTCTCCACTGCGCTTGAGACAGGTGCATTCCACCTCCTTTGCCTATATCGTGGCCAGATGTATAGGCTTGAATGGCCTTTTGCTGCTCCTCCATCCTCTGAAGCATATAGAGGGTTGAATTCCACCTCGTTACCACCTCTTGCTTCAGATGATGGCAGGGCAGGTTCAGGTGTTTTTGGTGGTGCTCCAGTCTTCTGTACGCGGTGCCTGTACGCCGAAAGTGGCCCGCAATTCTTCTGGCCACCGACAGCATCTCTTGCACACCCCTGTCGTTTTTTAAATAATTCTGCACCACCAAATTCAAGGTATGTGCAAAACATGGGACGTGCTGGAATTTGCCCAGATGTAATGCAAGCACAATATTGCTGGCGTTGTCCGATGCCACAAATCCCCAGGAGAGTCCAATTGGGGTAAGCCATTCTGCGATGATCTTCCTCAGTTGCCATAAGAGGTTTTCAGCTGTGTGCGTATTCTGGAAAGCGGTGATACAAAGCGTAGCCTGCCTAGGAACGAGTTGGCGTTTGTGAGATGCTGCTACTGGTGCCGCCGCTGCTGTTCTTGCAGCGGGAGGCAATACATCTACCCAGTGGGCTGTCACAGTCATGTAGTCCTGAGTCTGCCCTGCTCCACTTGTCCACATGTCCGTGGTTAAGTGGACATTGGGTACAACTGCATTTTTTAGGACACTGGTGAGTCTTTTTCTGATGTCCGTGTACATTCTCGGTATCGCCTGCCTAGAGAAGTGGAACCTAGATGGTATTTGGTAACGGGGGCACACTACCTCAAGCAATTGTCTAGTTCCCTGTGAACTAACGGCGGATACTGGACGCACGTCTAATACCAACATATTTGTCAAGGCCTCAGTTATCCGCTTTGCAACAGGATGACTGCTGTGATATTTCATCTTCCTCGCAAAGGACTGTTGGACAGTCAATTGCTTACTGGAAGTAGTACAAGTGGTCTTCCGACTTCCCCTCTGGGATGACGATCGACTCCCAGCAGCAACAACAGCAGCGCCAGCAGCAGTAGGCGTTACACTCAAGGATGCATCGGAGGAATCCCAGGCAGGAGAGGACTCGTCAGACTTGCCAGTGACATGGCCTGCAGGACTATTGGCTTTCCTGGGTAAGGAGGAAATTGACACTGAGGGAGTTGGTGGTGTGGTTTGCGCGAGCCTGGTTACAAGAGGAAGGGATTTACTGGTCAGTGGACTGCTTCCGCTGTCGCCCAAAGTTTTTGAACTTGTCACTGACTTATTATGAATGCGCTGCAGGTGACGTATAAGGGAGGATGTTCCGAGGTGGTTAACGTCCTTACCCCTACTTATTACAGCTTGACAAAGGCAACAAACGGCTTGACACCAGTTGTCCGCATTTCTGTTGAAATAATTCCACACTGAAGAGCTGATTTTTTTTGTATTTTGACCAGGCATGTCAACGGCCATATTCCTCCCACGGACAACAGGTGTCTCCCCGGGTGCCTGACTTAAACAAACCACCTCACCATCAGAATCCTCCTTGTCAATTTCCTCCCCAGCGCCAGCAACACCCATATCCTCATCCTGGTGTACTTCAACAGTGACATCTTCAATTTGACTATCAGGAACTGGACTGCGGGTGCTCCTTCCAGCACTTGCAGGGGGCGTGCAAATGGTGGAAGGCGCAAGCTCTTCCCGTCCAGTGTTGGGAAGGTCAGGCATCGCAACCGACACAATTGGACTCTCCTTTGGGATTTGGGATTTCGAAGAACGCACAGTTCTTTGCTGTGCTTTTGCCGCAAGTCTTTTCTTTTTTCTAGCGAGAGGATGAGTGCTTCCATCCTCATGTGAAGCTGAACCACTAGCCATGAACATAGGCCAGGGCCTCAGCCGTTCCTTGCCACTCCGTGTCATAAATGGCATATTGGCAAGTTTACGCTTCTCCTCAGACGCTTTTAATTTTGATTTTTGGGTAATTTTTTTACTGATCTTTTGTGTTTTGGATTTTACATGCTCTGTACTATGACATTGGGCATCGGCCTTAACAGACGACGTTGATGGCATTTCATCGTCTCGGCCATGACTAGTGGCAGCAGCTTCAGCACGAGGTGGAAGTGGATCTTGATCTTTCCCTATTTTTTTAACCTCCACATTTCTGTTCTCCATATTTTAATGTGCACAACTAAAAGCCACCACAGGTATACAATGTAGATGGATGGATAGTATAGTATTATATTACTTATGGAGGACGAGTGACTGACGACACAGAGGTAGGTACAGCCGTGGCCTACCGTACTGCTTATATATATAATATACTGTATATAACGGACCTGGTGGATACTGTCAGCAGACTGCTAAACTAGTATGAAGAAAAAAAAACCCACCACAGGTAGGTATACAATACAATGTAAATGGATGGATAGTAAGTATAGTATTATATTACTTATGGACGACGAGTGCACTGACGACACAGAGGTAGGTACAGCCGTGGCCTACCGTACTGCTTATATATATAATATACTGTATATAACGGACCTGGTGGATACTGTCAGCAGACTGCTAAACTAGTATGAAGAAAAAAAAAACCACCACAGGTAGGTATACAATACAATGTAGATGGATGGATAGTAAGTATAGTATTATATTACTTATGGACGACGAGTGCACTGACGACACAGAGGTAGGTACAGCCGTGGCCTACCGTACTGCTTATATATATAATATACTGTATATAACGGACCTGGTGGACACTGTCAGCAGACTGCTAAACTAGTATGAAGGGAAAAAAAACCACCACAGGTAGGTATACAATGTAGATGGATGGATAGTATAGTATTATATTACTTATGGACGACGAGTGCACTGACGACACAGAGGTAGGTACAGCCGTGGCCTACCGTACTGCTTATATATATAATATACTGTCTATAACGGACCTGGTGGACACTGTCAGCAGACTGCTAAACTAGTATGAAGAAAAAAAAGCCACCACAGGTAGGTATACAATGTAGATGGATGGATAGTAAGTATAGTATTATATTACTTATGGACGACGAGTGCACTGACGACACAGAGGTAGGTACAGCCGTGGCCTACCGTACTGCTTATATATATAATATACTGTATATAACGGACCTGGTGGACACTGTCAGCAGACTGCTAAACTAGTATGAAGAAAAAAAAAACCACAGGTAGGTATACAATACAATGTAGATGGATGGATAGTAAGTATAGTATTATATTACTTATGGACGACGAGTGCACTGACGACACAGAGGTAGGTACAGCCGTGGCCTACCGTACTGCATATATATATAATATACTGTATATAACGGACCTGGTGGACACTGTCAGCAGACTGCTAAACTAGTATGAAGAAAAAAAAGCCACCACAGGTAGGTATACAATGTAGATGGATGGATAGTATAGTATTATATTACTTATGGACGACGAGTGCACTGACGACACAGAGGTAGGTACAGCCGTGGCCTACCGTACTGCTTATATATATAATATACTGTATATAACGGACCTGGTGGACACTGTCAGCAGACTGCTAAACTAGTATGAAGAAAAAAAAAACCACAGGTAGGTATACAATACAATGTAGATGGATGGATAGTAAGTATAGTATTATATTACTTATGGACGACGAGTGCACTGACGACACAGAGGTAGGTACAGCCGTGGCCTACCGTACTGCTTATATATAATATACTGTATATAACGGACCTGGTGGACACTGTCAGCAGACTGCTAAACTAGTATGAAGAAAAAAAAAACCACCACAGGTAGGTATACAATGTAGATGGATGGATAGTATAGTATTATATTACTTATGGACGACGAGTGCACTGACGACACAGAGGTAGGTACAGCCGTGGCCTACCGTACTGCTTATATATATAATATACTGTATATAACGGACCTGGTGGACACTGTCAGCAGACTGCTAAACTAGTATGAAGAAAAAAAAACCCACCACAGGTAGGTATATAATAATGTAGATGGATGGATAGTAAGTATAGTATTATATTACTTATGGACGACGAGTGCACTGACGACACAGAGGTAGGTACAGCCGTGGCCTACCGTACTGCTTATATATATAATATACTGTATATAACGGACCTGGTGGACACTGTCAGCAGACTGCTAAACTAGTATGAAGGAAAAAAAAAACACCACAGGAGTGTTTTTCAGGCAGACAAACGTATACTGGACTGGTGGTCACTGTCAGCAAAACTGTGCACTGTACTCCTGTTATAACTGCTCCCCAGTCCCCACAATTAGGCAGTGTGAGCAGTGCACTCAGCACAGATATATCATGCAGCAGTGCAGTACACTGAGCACAGATATGGTGGAGCGTTTTTTTTAAGGCAGAGAAACAAAGGATTAAACTAACTCACTGGTGGTAAACCCTGCACTGTACTCCCTAACAGCTGCTCCCCGTCCCCAATCCTCCCCACATAACTAAGTCACTCAGTTTACTCTGTTCTTTTCTAATATAACGGAGAGGACGCCAGCCACGTCCTCTCCCTATCAATCTCAATGCACGTGTGAAAATGGCGGCGACGCGCGGCTCCTTATATAGAATCCGAATCTCGCGAGAATCCGAGAGCGGGATGATGACGTTCGGGCGCGCTCGGGTTAACCGAGCAAGGCGGGAGGATCCGAGTCGCTCGGACCCGTGTAAAAAAAAGGTGACGTTCGGGCGGGTCGGATCCCGAGGATCCGAACCCGCTCATCACTAATAAGGAGCACTGCTATGTGGAATTATGTGTATAAGGAGCACTGCTGTGTGGCGTTACGTGTATAAGAAGCACTGCTGTGTGGTGGGACATGTGTAAAGAGTGCTGCTGTGTGACGTTACGTGTATAAGTAGTGATGCTGTGTGGGATTACAAGTATGAGGAGCGCTGCTGTGTGGTGTAAGGTTTGTAATGAGTGCTCAAAAAAAAGGGGGGGGGGGTGGAGCGCCTGTGTCTATACTAAACTAGCGTAATAAATGTGTAATGAAAATATGAGCCCACGTTCGCTTCACTCATGGGGTTGTATACACCCCTATAATTTGGACAATATCTAGACAAAAAAAGAGAGTTGCGCTCATGGGTTCATTATACATATAATCAGAGCCGGTATATAAAAGCATTTATTGAATGTACTATACTCAATTTGCATCAATGATTAATACAGAAATATATTAAAATAATTAAAGCTTTATATAAAAATGGGTTAATTTTTTCTTTTTACTCGCTGGCCAGCAGTTTAAATCGGCAATGGTTAATGGTAGGTCTTCCACTGTAATAAAAGTCCACGCACTTAAATAGCTGTGCTGTGTTGGCTAATAAGCACATTGCAACTTTGGGGTATATTCAATTAGCAGTGATAACGGACTTTTCACGTGAAAAGTCCGGTTTTCGGGTGAAAAAACGGACTTTTCACGTGAAACGCAATTACAGCCTATTCAATTTTCCGTGAAAACTTATCGGTGATCATTTTTTCACTAACTTCACTTCACCTACTCTGAAGCAGGTGAAAATTTGGGAAAAGTCACTATTTTAAGGTAAAAATGTTTGGATATTGTCCAGAACTCCTGGGACACCACCCTTAATGACTAATTAGGCACGTTGAAGTTTTTAATTATTTTTAATTGGCCAATAATGATGTCATTTTTGGGTGAAAAAGTTCAAAGTGATGGAAATTGGGGTTCAAGGTATGGGACAGGTATATTGGGGTGCTTTATGAGTGGGACAGGTGTTTTTAGGCTTGCAGAAGTACCCTAAAATGACCCAAATATATACTTATACCCATTTTCATGTACCCCAAATTTAATGAGAGCATTTATTTTGCTCCCAAAAAATAGCTTTCTATCATTTTTTTGCATTTTTAAAAAAATGCATATAACAGCCATTTCACACAATTTAAGTCCCCAAAAACTCTCTAATGTGATCTCTAACACACTTCTCTTCTGTTTTCCTATGTTAGTTTAGCATTTTTTGGGGTACAGGCTGATTTCCCCATTTTCACCTGCACTTTTCACTGCAAAAATTTTCACGTGAAACCCGTTGGAATTGAATAGGTTGTAAAACAGAGCGTTTTCGCTGCAATTTTCGGCCGATTGCCGCGAAAAATTTTCGGGCGAAAAATTGCCGCGAATTTGCGGATAATTGAATACCCTAGTTTGTATCAGTCAATAGTAAAGACAATGTTGGACTCAAAGGGAACTGATTGAGGTGTAGCAGTTATAAGTAAGCGTTACAGTGTGTCCAAATACCTCCTTTGTGGTAATCAGCAGTGTGATCTTACCCCCGGTTCCGAGCGTCCTCGGATTTGTAGTGTCCACAGGGGATGCCTTTTCTACCACCGGCTGTTTGTCCAAAGGGATTACTCCATAGGAGGTGTGCAAATTAACGGGCACTTGAAGCTGACGCCTGATCTCAGCATGTGCGGCTCAGCTCATCGCGGGATGGGCTCATAGCAAAGTCCAGTGCTGATTCCCGCTGTTATTAGCTGTACACCTCCGTGCTTGCCAATATCAAATGCTGCAGCTGAGAGAAAGTGGGCGGATACTGACGCGTTTCGTCACAACCTCACGTGACTTTTTCAATGAGCGGTGGTGTAAGGTGTAAAATGAGCGCTGCTGTGTGGTGTAAGTTGTATAATGAGCGCTGCTGTGTGGCGTAAGATGTATAAGGAGCGCTGCTGTGTGGCATAAGGTGTATAATGAGGGCTGCTGTGTGGCGTAAGGTGTATAATGAGCGCTGCTGTGCAGTGTAAGGTGTAAAATGAGCACTGCTGAGTGGTGTAAGGTGTAAAATGAGCACTGCTGAGTGGTGTAAGGTGTATAATGAGCGCTGCTGTGTTGTATAAGGTGTAAAATGAGCGCTGCTGTGTGGTGTAAGGTGTATAATGAGCGCTGCTGTGTTTTATAAGGTTTAAAATGAGCGCTGCTGTGTGGTGTAAGGTGTATAATGAGCGCTGCTGTGTGGCATAAGATGTATAAGGAGCACTTCTGTGTGGTGTAAGGTGTATAATGAGCGCTGCTGTGTGGCGTAAGGTGTATAATGAGGGCTGATGTGTGGCGTAAGGTGTATAATGAGGGCTGCTGTGTGGCGTAAGGTGTATAATGAGTGCTGCTGTGTGGCGTAAGGTGTATAATGAGCACTGGTGTGTGGTGTAAGGTGTATAATGAGTGCTGCTGTGTGGTGTAAGGTGAATAATGAGCGCTGCTGTGTGGTGTAAGGTGTATAATGAGGGCTGCTGTGTGGTGTAAGATGTATAATGAGTGCTGCTGTGTGGTGTAAGATGTATAATGAGTGCTGCTGTGTGGTGTAAGGTGTATTAGGAGCACTGCTGTGTGGTGTAAGGTGTATAATGAGCGCTGCTGTGTAGTGTAAGGTGTATAATGAGCGCTGCTGTGTGGTGTAAGGTGTATAATGAGGGCTGCTGTGTGGTGTAAGGTGTATAATGAGTGCTGCTGTGTGGTGTAAGGTGTATAATGAGTGCTCCTGTGTGGTGTAAGGTGTATAATGAGGGCTGCTGTGTGGCGTAAGGTGTATAATGAGGGCTGCTGTGTGGCGTAAGGTGTATAATGAGCGCTGCTGTGTGGCGTAAGGTGTATAATGAGCGCTGCTGTGTGGCGTAAGGTGTATAATGAGGGCTGCTGTGTGGTGTAAGGTGTGTAATGAGCGCTGCTGTGTGGTGTAAGTTGTATAATGAGCGCTGCTGTGTTGCGTAAAGTGTATAATGAGCACTGCTGTGTTGCGTAAGGTGTATAATGAGCGCTGCTGTGTGGTGTAAGGTGTATTCGGAGCACTGCTGTGTGGTGCAATTTGAGGGTACTATTGTGTGGGGATGCCCCTTCTCAATGAGACCAAACCCCACTTTTTGGGTGGGCCCTATTTTGTATATGGGAGGGGGGGCCCAATGCATATTGATGCACATGGGCCCATCACTCTCTAGTTCCGCCACTGGGAGGGAAACAGGTGGAAGAACAGGGGGAAGATGGGAGGTACACACAGGGGATGGGAGGAAGAATAGGAGATATATGGGAGGAAGACAGAAGGGAGATATGGGAAGAACAATGGAAGATGGGAGGAAGACAGGGGGAAGAACAGTCAGGTTTTCTGGTGGGTGGGGGAATCAGCCTGGAGATGAGGGAGGAGGGGGATTAGCCTGGTGACAAGGGATGGAAAGGGGATTAGCTTGGTGAGGAGGAGTGGGGGTAGCCTGGTGACAGGGGGAGGGGGATTAGTCTGGTGAGGGGGGGTTAGCCTGCTGACAGGGGGGGAGGGGGGGAGGAATTAGCCCGGTGATTGGGGAGGAGGACAGAGTAGTCTGGTTGGGGGGGTTAGCCTGGTGACAGGGTGGAGGGGGATTAGTTTTGTGAGGGGGAGGGTTAGCCTGGTGACAGGGGGAGGAGGGGGATTAGTTTTGTGAGGGGGAGGGTAAGCCTGGTGACAGGGGGAGGAGGGGGATTATTTTTGTGAGGGGTGTTACCCTGGTTTTAGGGGGAGGAGGGGGATTTGCCTGGTGACAGGAGGAGAATGGGAGGATTAGCCTGGTGAGTGGGGCAGATTCAAAAGAAATACAAAACAAAATTTCCCCAGCGCAAATCATAGGATAATAGACACTAAAAGACTTTAATTGTCCAAAAAATGTTTTAATAATTAAAAATGAATGTTAGCATAAAACATGCATAAAAAATTATCCAAGTGTGAACAACCTATTACCGGTAAACATGGACAAAAACAAACTACAAACAACATATAATTATATGTGTGTATAGTGGTCAAATACCACAAGGTTCAGTTCTAGTGGATATATACACACTCTATATAGTAGCTGCCACAAAGAAAAGGAGGAGAAATGCACTTTTTAGCGGCTTACTTCCTCTCCTATAATAAATTAATCCCAGTGATTAGTGGGAACTCCACATCAGGTTATCTTCAAAGGATTTTTATATAGATAATTGTTCCATATCTGATGATTCCAAAAGAGCACTGAATTGTGCACAGTCACGAGACAATCAGAACCGCACTGATAATAAATTTAAGTCTTAATGGACCCGGCTTCACAGTATAAAACAGTAGCGGCTGTAGGTACCTCGTATGGGCTTCTCCACAGCAATTCCAATACGTGATGTCCGTGCTTAAAGTATCCCAGAGGTGGATCTGATACGGAGTCCGCCGGCGGATTCCCTTACACGCCGCTCTTAGCGCTAAACGGCGTTGTATGGGATCGATGTGTTCTGCGCTCGACGCGTTTCACCTTAGTCAGGCTTCGTCAGGATTAGCAGATGGATCGATCCGTACCCGTTCGCCTCTTTATAGGGACCTCACTTAACTCACGGACTGATTTTTTCCTCCCCTGTACATTCAATCATTATGTCATTTCCTGGGAGTGTTATTTCCGTGTCACGATGCGTTCCACAGTAGGAGGTACTTCCTATGTATGCATTCCAAAAACGGTTCCTCAATTCCTCTAGTCTTTTTTCATCTAAGGAACATAATAATTTCTTCTCCTTTAACTTTTTTACAATTTACAACAAAAACCATAAAACAGTGCATTGAAAATAAAAAATTAAAAATATATTTAAAAAAATTTAATTAGCGGGCTTATTATAAATTTAGAATATAGAGTAGGGGTTTTGATGTTTATGAGCCCCTACGTTTTCGTGAATATTTAGTGTCCACCTGTATTCTAGCTAGTTTTTAAAATATATTTTTTATTTTTTATTTTCAATGCACTGTTTTATGGTTTGTTTGTTTTGCAGAACACATCGATCCCATACAACGCCGTTTAGCGCTAAGAGCGGCGTGTAAGGGAATCCGCCGGCGGACTCCGTATCAGATCCACCTCTGGGATACTTTCAGCACGGACATCACGTATTGGAATTGCTGTGGAGAAGCCCATACGAGGTACCTACAGCCGCTACTGTTTTATACTGTGAAGCCGGGTCCATTAAGACTTAAATTTATTATCAGTGCGGTTCTGATTGTCTCGTGACTGTGCACAATTCAGTGCTCTTTTGGAATCATCAGATATGGAACAATTATCTATATAAAAATCCTTTGAAGATAACCTGATGTGGAGTTCCCACTAATCACTGGGATTAATTTATTATAGGAGAGGAAGTAAGCCGCTAAAAAGTGCATTTCTCCTCATTTTCTTTGTGGCAGCTACTATATAGAGTGTGTATATATCCACTAGAACTGAACCTTGTGGTATTTGACCACTATACACACATATAATTATATGTTGTTTGTAGTTTGTTTTGTCCATGTTTACCGGTAATAGGTTATGCTAACATTCATTTTTAATTAATAAAACATTTTTTGGACAATTAAAGTCTTTTAGTGTCTATTATCCTATGATTTGCGCTGGGGAAATTTTGTTTTGCATTTCTTTTGAATTTGTATCAGTGGAGTTAGGTAGTGGCTTCACTCCTTTCAGCGGCACTTCTGGATTAACTTGTCTTCCTTTAGCGTAGTGTCACCATCCCTTTATGTTTGGTGAGTGGGGCAGGTTAGCCTGGTAACAGGGTGAGGAGGGAGGATTAGGCTGGTGAGCGGGGGCAGGTTAGCTTGGTGACAAGAGTAGGAGGGGGCATTAGTCTGGTGAGGGGGGTCGGTTAGCCTGGTGACAGGGTGAGGAGGGTGGATTAGACTGGTGAGGGGGGGATCAGCCTGCTGACAGGGGGGAGGAGGGGGATTAGCCTGGTGGGGGGGTTAGCCTGGGGATGGGGAGGAGAGGGATTAGTTTTGTGAGGGGGAGGGTTAGCCTGGTGACAGGGGGAGGAGGGGGATTATTTTTGTGAGGGGGTTAGCCTGGTTATAGGGGGAGGAGGGGGATTTGCCTGGTGACAGGAGGAGAATGGGAGGATTAGCCTAGTGAGTGAGGGCAGGTTAGCCTGGTGACAGGGTGAGGAGGGTGGATTAGGCTGGTGAGGAGGGGAGGTATCCTGGTGACAGGGGTAGGAGGGGGGGAGGGTTAGGCTGGTGAGGTGGGGGGTAGCCTGGTGACAGGGGACGGAGGGGGGGTTAGGCTGGTGAGGAGGGGGTAGTCTGGTGATAGGGGAATTAGTCTAGCCTTGGGGGAGTATTAGCCTGGTCTGGGGAGGGGGGGGGGGATTAGCATGGTGACAGGGGGAGGAGAGGGGATTAGTCTGGTTAGGGAGGGGAGGGGGCGCAGGAGGAACTTTCACTTGTGCTGCTAGTGCTACATATTGCAGGGCTTTGGGTTACGTAATTTACACTGTATATGAAAGTACCTGTCCCTTGCAGATGGCGGCTCCAGTAATGCTATAATAGGAGGCTCCGGGGTTTTTGACTTACTTGAACCGGACACAGTGAAGGGGACACCTGGCATTCCACGGCCGCCGATCACTGTACAGTCGTGGACGGACGGCCCATCTGGCATCTAGAGGAAGCCGCGTCTGAGAAAAGAACATCGCGGGAGCCGCCTGAGCCGGGAATGCAGCAAGGGCTTCCTGGTAGGCTGGAGTCGTGGTGCAGGCTGCTCGGCGCGTACGCGGTGTAATGGTAAGGCCTGCCCTGTCCCCTCCCACTCATCCCCACTGCGGAGATGCCGCCAGCAGCAGCAACAGCAGAGCAGTGCTGGGTCCTAGTGCCGCTGGCTAGATCATCTTGCCCTGCAGCCGGCAGTAAATAGAGGTGCTGGCGGGGTGGCTCTGCACTGCAGCTGCGCTCACCACACCGCAGCGTCACTTTCAATCTGCTGTAGCAGGATTTTTTTTTCCTGTTTACAGCAGCACAGCAGTATGCAGTTGCTGTGGGCCTATTTTGAAGGTGGGCCTGGAGCTGCAGCTCCATCAGCCCCATTGTTAATCCGGCCCTGGGAGCAGTGTGTCCTTCTAGTGGTGTGATCAGACTGTCCTGCATCCCGTGCTATCTTTTAGTCAAGTCCCAGTGGTGACAGTTGCAGCATAGGAGTTAGGGTGCAGAGCCAAAAGCCACATCGATGGAACAATTATTTTGCCCTCCAAATTTACACCTTTAGACAGAATCAGAGATAAAGCCCTCTTGATATTATTTGTAATTCTGACTTATTATCATCAAACATAAAAACTGGTAACACTCCTTGATAGCCTCTACTCGAGTGGAGCAGGACTGGATTAAGCCTTCGTGGGGCCCGTATCACTTAAGATGGGAAATGGGGGGGGGGGGGGGGGGGGAGGAAGGGGACCTGACCTTGGTGGAGTAGGTGGAAGATTAAAAAATGTATTTTGTGCAAAAGACGAAAGAGGGGAAACAAAAAACCCTGAGAAAAAATATAAACCTCTCTATTACCCTTTAGGGGACCAGGGGGAGGAGATAGATTTTAGGCTGGGGAGGGGGGGGGGGGCGGTTAGGGTTAGGCACCACCAGGGAGGGGTAGGCTGTGGGGGAGGGAGGGTTAGGTTTATGCTGCGGAGCAGTAGGGTAGGTACCACCGGGGAGGGTTAGGTTGCAGGGGTGGGGTTATGGGGGCTTAGGGTTATCTGCATATGTAGATATAATATGTATGCATATATATGTGTGTGTGTGTGTGTGTGTGTGTGTGTATATATATATATATATATATATATATATATAAATATATATAAAATATGTGTGCATAAATACTATATATACCCTGCAGAGTGGTAGGGTTACGCACCGCGGGGAGGGTTAGGTTGCGGGGGGGGGGGGGTAGGTTATGGGGGTTTAGGGTTATCTATACAGGTTGAGTCTCCCTTATCCAAAATGCTTGGGACCAGAGGTATTTTGGATATGGGATTTTTCCGTATTTTGGAATAATTGCATACAATAATGAGATATCATGGCAATGGGACCTAAGTCTAAGCACAGAATGCATTTATGTTACATATACACCTTATACACACAGCCTGAAGGTCATTTTAACTAGAGATGAGCGGGTTCGGTTCCTCGGAATCCGAACCCGCCCGAACTTCATGTTTTTTTTCACGGGTCCGAGCGACTCGGATCTTCCCGCCTTGCTCGGTTAACCCGAGCGCGCCCGAACGTCATCATGACGCTGTCGGATTCTCGCGAGGCTCGGATTCTATCGCGAGACTCGGATTCTATATAAGGAGCCGCGCGTCGCCGCCATTTTCACTCGTGCATTGAGATTGATAGGGAGAGGACGTGTCTGGCGTCCTCTCCATTAGAATAGAGATAGATTAGATAGAGAGAGAGAGATTGTGCAGAGTCGCAGACAGAGTTAGTTTACCACAGTCAGTGACCAGTGCAGTTGCTAGTTAACTTTTATTTAATATAATATATCCGTTCACTTCTCTCTGCTATATCCGTTCTCTGCCTGAAAAAAAAAACGATACACAGCACAGTCAGTCACACAGTGTGACTCAGTCTGTGTGCACTCAGCTCAGCCCAGTGTGCTGCACAGTCATCAATGTATAAATTAAAAGCTTATAATTAATTGTGGGGGAGACTGGGGAGCACTGCAGGTTGTTAGCAGGAGCCAGGAGTACAATTATATTAATTAACAGTGCACACTTTTGCTGCAGGAGTGGTGACCAGTGCCTGACCACCAGTATAGTATTGTTGTATACTACTAATATCTCTTTAAATATCAACCAGTCTATATTAGCAGCAGACACAGTACAGTGCGGTAGTTCACGGCTGTGGCTACCTCTGTGTCGGCACACGGCAGGCAGTCCGTCCGACCAGAATTGTATTATTTATTATTATATACCTACCACCTAACCGTGGTTTTTTTTTCATTCTTTATACCGTCATAGTGTCATCCTAATTGTTACGAGTATACTACTATCTCTTTATCAACCAGTGTACAGTGCGGTAGTTCACGGCTGTGGCTACCTCTGTGTCGGCACACGGCAGGCAGTCCGTCCGACCAGAATTGTATTATTTATTATTATATACCTACCACCTAACCGTGGTTTTTTTTTTCATTCTTTATACCGTCATAGTGTCATCCTAATTGTTACGAGTATACTACTATCTCTTTATCAACCAGTGTACAGTGCGGTAGTTCACGGCTGTGGCTACCTCTGTGTCGGCACACGGCAGGCAGTCCGTCCGACCAGAATTGTATTATTTATTATTATATACCTACCACCTAACCGTGGTTTTTTTTTCCATTCTTTATACCGTCATAGTGTCATCCTAATTGTTACGAGTATACTACTATCTCTTTATCAACCAGTGTACAGTGCGGTAGTTCACGGCTGTGGCTACCTCTGTGTCGGCACACGGCAGGCAGTCCGTCCGACCAGAATTGTATTATTTATTATTATATACCTACCACCTAACCGTGGTTTTTTTTTCATTCTTTATACCGTCATAGTGTCATCCTAATTGTTACGAGTATACTACTATCTCTTTATCAACCAGTGTACAGTGCGGTAGTTCACGGCTGTGGCTACCTCTGTGTCGGCACACGGCAGGCAGTCCGTCCGACCAGAATTGTATTATTTATTATTATATACCTACCACCTAACCGTGGTTTTTTTTTCATTCTTTATACCGTCATAGTGTCATCCTAATTGTTACGAGTATACTACTATCTCTTTATCAACCAGTGTACAGTGCGGTAGTTCACGGCTGTGGCTACCTCTGTGTCGGCACACGGCAGGCAGTCCGTCCGACCAGAATTGTATTATTATTATAATATATACCACCTAACCGTGGTTTTTTTTTCATTCTTTATACCGTCGTCATAGTGTCATACTAGTTGTTACGAGTATACTACTATCTCTTTATCAACCAGTGTACAGTGCGGTAGTTCACGGCTGTGGCTACCTCTGTGTCGGCAGTCGGCAGGCAGTCCATCCATCCATAATTGTATTATTATTATAATATATACCACCTAACCGTGGTTTTTTTATACCACCTAACCGTGGCAGTCCGTCCATAATTGTATACTAGTATCCAATCCATCCATCTCCATTGTTTACCTGAGGTGCCTTTTAGTTCTGCCTATAAAATATGGAGAACAAAAAAGTTGAGGTTCCAAAATTAGGGAAAGATCAAGATCCACTTCCACCTCGTGCTGAAGCTGCTGCCACTAGTCATGGCCGAGACGATGAAATGCCAGCAACGTCGTCTGCCAAGGCCGATGCCCAATGTCATAGTACAGAGCATGTCAAATCCAAAACACCAAATATCAGAAAAAAAAGGACTCCAAAACCTAAAATAAAATTGTCGGAGGAGAAGCGTAAACTTGCCAATATGCCATTTACCACACGGAGTGGCAAGGAACGGCTGAGGCCCTGGCCTATGTTCATGGCTAGTGGTTCAGCTTCACATGAGGATGGAAGCACTCAGCCTCTCGCTAGAAAACTGAAAAGACTCAAGCTGGCAAAAGCACCGCAAAGAACTGTGCGTTCTTTGAAATCCCAAATCCACAAGGAGAGTCCAATTGTGTCGTTTGCGATGCCTGACCTTCCCAACACTGGACGTGAAGAGCATGCGCCTTCCACTATTTGCATGCCCCCTGCAAGTGCTGGAAGGAGCACCCGCAGTCCAGTTCCTGATAGTCAGATTGAAGATGTCAGTGTTGAAGTACACCAGGATGAGGAGGATATGGGTGTTGCTGGCGCTGGGGAGGAAATTGACCAGGAGGATTCTGATGGTGAGGTGGTTTGTTTAAGTCAGGCACCCGGGGAGACACCTGTTGTCCGTGGGAGGAATATGGCCGTTGACATGCCAGGTGAAAATACCAAAAAAATCAGCTCTTCGGTGTGGAGGTATTTCACCAGAAATGCGGACAACAGGTGTCAAGCCGTGTGTTCCCTTTGTCAAGCTGTAATAAGTAGGGGTAAGGACGTTAACCACCTCGGAACATCCTCCCTTATACGTCACCTGCAGCGCATTCATAATAAGTCAGTGACAAGTTCAAAAACTTTGGGTGACAGCGGAAGCAGTCCACTGACCAGTAAATCCCTTCCTCTTGTAACCAAGCTCACGCAAACCACCCCACCAACTCCCTCAGTGTCAATTTCCTCCTTCCCCAGGAATGCCAATAGTCCTGCAGGCCATGTCACTGGCAAGTCTGACGAGTCCTTTCCTGCCTGGGATTCCTCTGATGCATCCTTGCGTGTAACGCCTACTGCTGCTGGCGCTGCTGTTGTTGCCGCTGGGAGTCGATGGTCATCCCAGAGGGGAAGTCGTAAGCCCACTTGTACTACTTCCAGTAAGCAATTGACTGTTCAACAGTCCTTTGCGAGGAAGATGAAATATCACAGCAGTCATCCTACTGCAAAGCGGATAACTGAGTCCTTGACAACTATGTTGGTGTTAGACGTGCGTCCGGTATCCGCCGTTAGTTCACAGGGAACTAGACAATTTATTGAGGCAGTGTGCCCCCGTTACCAAATACCATCTAGGTTCCACTTCTCTAGGCAGGCGATACCGAGAATGTACACGGACGTCAGAAAAAGACTCACCAGTGTCCTAAAAAATGCAGTTGTACCCAATGTCCACTTAACCACGGACATGTGGACAAGTGGAGCAGGGCAGGGTCAGGACTATATGACTGTGACAGCCCACTGGGTAGATGTATGGACTCCCGCCGCAAGAACAGCAGCGGCGGCACCAGTAGCAGCATCTCGCAAACGCCAACTCTTTCCTAGGCAGGCTACGCTTTGTATCACCGCTTTCCAGAATACGCACACAGCTGAAAACCTCTTACGGCAACTGAGGAAGATCATCGCGGAATGGCTTACCCCAATTGGACTCTCCTGTGGATTTGTGGCATCGGACAACGCCAGCAATATTGTGTGTGCATTAAATATGGGCAAATTCCAGCACGTCCCATGTTTTGCACATACCTTGAATTTGGTGGTGCAGAATTTTTTAAAAAACGACAGGGGCGTGCAAGAGATGCTGTCGGTGGCCAGAAAAATTGCGGGACACTTTCGGCGTACAGGCACCACGTACAGAAGACTGGAGCACCACCAAAAACTACTGAACCTGCCCTGCCATCATCTGAAGCAAGAAGTGGTAACGAGGTGGAATTCAACCCTCTATATGCTTCAGAGGTTGGAGGAGCAGCAAAAGGCCATTCAAGCCTATACAATTGAGCACGATATAGGAGATGGAATGCACCTGTCTCAAGTGCAGTGGAGAATGATTTCAACGTTGTGCAAGGTTCTGATGCCCTTTGAACTTGCCACACGTGAAGTCAGTTCAGACACTGCCAGCCTGAGTCAGGTCATTCCCCTCATCAGGCTTTTGCAGAAGAAGCTGGAGGCATTGAAGAAGGAGCTAACACGGAGCGATTCCGCTAGGCATGTGGGACTTGTGGATGCAGCCCTTAATTCGCTTAACAAGGATTCACGGGTGGTCAATCTGTTGAAATCAGAGCACTACATTTTGGCCACCGTGCTCGATCCTAGATTTAAAGCCTACCTTGGATCTCTCTTTCCGGCAGACACAGGTCTGCTGGGGTTGAAAGACCTGCTGGTGACAAAATTGTCAAGTCAAGCGGAACGCGACCTGTCAACATCTCCTCCTTCACATTCTCCCGCAACTGGGGGTGCGAGGAAAAGGCTCAGAATTCCGAGCCCACCCGCTGGCGGTGATGCAGGGCAGTCTGGAGCGACTGCTGATGCTGACATCTGGTCCGGACTGAAGGACCTGACAACGATTACGGACATGTCGTCTACTGTCACTGCATATGATTCTCTCAACATTGATAGAATGGTGGAGGATTATATGAGTGACCGCATCCAAGTAGGCACGTCACACAGTCCGTACTTATACTGGCAGGAAAAAGAGGCAATTTGGAGGCCCTTGCACAAACTGGCTTTATTCTACCTAAGTTGCCCTCCCACAAGTGTGTACTCCGAAAGAGTGTTTAGTGCCGCCGCTCACCTTGTCAGCAATCGGCGTACGAGGTTACATCCAGAAAATGTGGAGAAGATGATGTTCATTAAAATGAATTATAATCAATTCCTCCGCGGAGACATTGACCAGCAGCAATTGCCTCCACAAAGTACACAGGGAGCTGAGATGGTGGATTCCAGTGGGGACGAATTGATAATCTGTGAGGAGGGGGATGTACACGGTGATATATCGGAGGGTGAAGATGAGGTGGACATCTTGCCTCTGTAGAGCCAGTTTGTGCAAGGAGAGATTAATTGCTTCTTTTTTGGGGGGGGTCCAAACCAACCCGTCATATCAGTCACAGTCGTGTGGCAGACCCTGTCACTGAAATGATGGGTTGGTTAAAGTGTGCATGTCCTGTTTTGTTTATACAACATAAGGGTGGGTGGGAGGGCCCAAGGATAATTCCATCTTGCACCTCTTTTTTCTTTTCTTTTTCTTTGCATCATGTGCTGATTGGGGAGGGTTTTTTGGAAGGGACATCCTGCGTGACACTGCAGTGCCACTCCTAGATGGGCCCGGTGTTTGTGTCGGCCACTAGGGTCGCTAATCTTACTCACACAGTCAGCTACCTCATTGCGCCTCTTTTTTTCTTTGCGTCATGTGCTGTTTGGGGAGGGTTTTTTGGAAGGGACATCCTGCGTGACACTGCAGTGCCACTCCTAGATGGGCCCGGTGTTTGTGTCGGCCACTAGGGTCGCTAATCTTACTCACACAGTCAGCTACCTCATTGCGCCTCTTTTTTTCTTTGCGTCATGTGCTGTTTGGGGAGGGTTTTTTGGAAGGGACATCCTGCGTGACACTGCAGTGCCACTCCTAGATGTGCCCGGTGTTTGTGTCGGCCACTAGGGTCGCTAATCTTACTCACACAGTCAGCTACCTCATTGCGCCTCTTTTTTTCTTTGCGTCATGTGCTGTTTGGGGAGGGTTTTTTGGAAGGGCCATCCTGCGTGACACTGCAGTGCCACTCCTAGATGGGCCCGGTGTTTGTGTCGGCCACTAGGGTCGCTTATCTTACTCACACAGCGACCTCGGTGCAAATTTTAGGACTAAAAATAATATTGTGAGGTGTGATGTGTTCAGAATAGGCTGAAAATGAGTGTAAATTATGTTTTTTGAGGTTAATAATACTTTGGGATCAAAATTACCCCCAAATTCTATGATTTAAGCTGTTTTTTAGGGTTTTTTGAAAAAAACACCCGAATCCAAAACACACCCGAATCCGACAAAAAAAATTCGGTGAGGTTTTGCCAAAACGCGGTCGAACCCAAAACACGGCCGCGGAACCGAACCCAAAACCAAAACACAAAACCCGAAAAATTTCCGGCGCTCATCTCTAATTTTAACCAATATTTTTTATAACTTTGTGCATTAAACAAAGTGTGTGTAGATTCACACAATTCATTTATGTTTCATATACACCTTATACACACAGTCTGGATGTCATTTAATACAATATTTTTAATGACTCTGTGTATTAAACAAAGTGTGTGTACATTGAGCCATCAAAAAACAAAGGTTTCACTATCTCACTCTCGCTCAAAAAAGTCTGTATTTCGGAATATTCCGTATTTCGGAATATTTGGATATGGGATACTCAACCTGTATATGTAGATATAAGATATATATAAAACGCTTCACTTTTTCCACATTTTGTTATGTTACAGCCTTATTCCAAACTGGAATAAATTAACTTTTCCCTCAAAATTCTAGACACAATACCCCATAATGACAAGGTAAAAAAAAGTTTTTTTGAGATTTTTGAAAATTTATTAAAAATAAAAAACTAAGAAATCACATGTACATAAGTATTCACAGCCTTTGCTCAATACTTTGTTGATGCACCTTTGGCAGCAATTACAGCCTTAAGTCTTTTTGAATATAATGCCACAAGCTTGGCACACCTATCTTTGGTCAGTTTCGCCAATTCCTCTTTGCAGCACCTCTCAAGCTCCATCAGGTTGGATGGGAAGTCGGTGCACAGCCATTTTCAGATCTCTCCAGAGATGTTCAATCGGATTCAAGTCTGGACTCTGGCTGGGCTACTCAAGGAAAAATAGCTAGAGAACATGCGTACAGGATTTAGAAAGTTCAAACGCCTATCTGTCCATCAAAGAAGTTCAGCAGCAAACAGTACCAACACGTTTCGTCCATCAAGTCTGGACTTCTTCAAGTTCTCTAGCTATTTTTATATCCTTGGGACGGTTTGCTGCTGATCTCCCCATTTGATGGACATATAGGGGTATATGCAATTAGCGGCGAATCGCGGCAATTTTTCGGCCGTTTTTTAATTCGACACAATTCGACCGTCTAATTTCGGCAAGTGGGTGCCGAAATTGACCATATTCAATAAAAAATGGATTCGACAGTCCCGCTGACGAAAAACGGCCGATTTGACGGGTTTTGTTCCGACTTTTAAAAAACAGGATAAACCGGGTAAAAACCCGAAAAAAAATTACGTGGGGTCCCCCCTCCAAAGCATAACCAGCCTCGGGCTCTTCGAGCTGGTCCTGGTTCTAAAAATTCGGGGGAAAAATGGACAGGGGATCCCCGTATTTTTAAAACCAGCACCGGGCTCTGCGCCTGGTGCTGGTGCAAAAAATACGGGGGACAAAAAGAGTAGGGGTCCCCCGTATTTTTTACACCAGCATCGGGCTCCACTAGCTGGACAGATAATGCCACAGCCGAGGGTCACTTTTATACAGCGCCCTGCGGCCGTGGCATTCAATATCCAACTAGTCACCCCTGGCCGGGGTACCCTGGAGGAGTGGGGACCCCTTCAATCAAGGGGTCCCCCCCCAGCCACCCAAGGGCCAGGGGTGAAGCCCGAGGCTGTCCCCCCCATCCAAGGGCTGCGGATGGGGGGCTGAAAGCCTTGAGAAAATGACAAGAATATTGTTTTTTCCTGTAGTACTACAAGTCCCAGCAAGCCTCCCCCGCAAGCTGGTACTTGGAGAACCACAAGTACCAGCATGCGGAGAAAAACAGGCCCGCTGGTACCTGTAGAACTACTGGAAAAAAAATACCCAAATAAAAACAGGAGACACACACCTTGAGAGTAAAACTTTATTTCACACCTGCCGACACACACATACTAACCTATGTTGACCCGCCGACTGCCACGTCTCCTGATCCGACGATCCGGGGTACCTGTGAATAAAATTATACTCACCTCAATCCAGTGTCCAGATATAAATCCTCGTACTTGGCAAAAAAAATAAACGAACACCCGACCAAGCCGGACTTGGTCGCTAGAAAACTGCAGTGCCACTCCTAGATGGGCCAGGTGTTTGTGTCGGCCACTTGGGTCGCTTAGCTTAGCCATCCAGCGACCTTGGTGCACCTCTTTTTTTCTTTGAATCATGTGCTGTTTGGGGACTATTTTTTAAATCTGCCATCCTGTCTAACACTGCAGTGCCACTCCTAGATGGGCCAGGTGTTTGTGTCGGCTACTTTGGTCGCTTAGCTTAGTCACACAGCTACCTCATTGCGCCTCTTTTTTTCTTTGCATCATGTGCTGTTTGGGGACTATTTTTTTTAAGTGCCATCCTGGCTGACACTGCAGTGCCACTCCTAGATGGGCCAGGTGTTTGTGTCGGCCACTTGTGTCGCTTAGCTTAGCCATCCAGCGACCTTGGTGCACCTCTTTTTTTCTGTGCATCATGTGCTGTTTGGGGACTATTTTTTTGAAGTGCCAGCCTGCCTGACACTGCAGTACCACTCCTAGATGGGTCAGGTGTTTGTGTCGGCCACTTGGGTCGCTTAGCTTAGTCATCCAGCGACCTCGGTGCAAATTTTAGGACTAAAAATAATATTGTGAGGTGTTCAGAATAGACTGAAAATGAGTGTAAATTATGGTTATTGAGGTTAATAATACTATGGGATCAAAATGACTCCCAAATTCTATGATTTAAGCTGTTTTTTGAGGGTTTTTTGTAAAAAAACCACCCGAATCCAAAACACACCCTAATCCGACAAAAAAATTTCAGGGAGGTTTTGCCAGAACGCGTCCGAATCCAAAACACGGCAGCGGAACCGAATCCAAAACCAAAACACAAAACCCGAAAAATTTCCGGAGCACATCACTAATATATATATATATATATATATATATATATATATACTAACACACACACACACACACACACACACACACACACAAACACATATATATACACAAACAATACTCTCTCTGTGCTATTTGGGTATAACTAATGTGGTGATAAAGATTTATGACTGGCAGCCTAATTCACCTACGTTCCTTGCTAGGAGGAACTGACAAAAGAAATATACAAGTAGCTGACCCCATGATGAAGGTGTGACAACCGAAACGGGCCGTTGGGATGGCTGTACGTTTATCCATGGACTTTTTCCATACAACTCTGATGAGTATAAGCTTTGCATTCTAAAGGCCTGACTATGCTGCTACTACATTAAACTTTTTTCACTTTTGCTATTTGGTGGTGTGCTGGTTTCCATGTGTTAGACCATCTTGGGAAACACAGGGAATGGATTGTATCTAAATGAATTGACCTGGCACCCCTGGAGCTTTTATAAGTGTGTGCGATTCACTTCTGGACTTTAATAGTTTATATATATATATATATACAAAGAATACTCTCTCTCTGCACTATTTGGGTATAGCTAATGTGGTGATAAAGATTTATGATTGGCAGCCTAATTCACCTAAGTTCCTTGCTAGGAGGAACTGACAAAAGAAATATACAACAATAGGTGAGCTGGCGCCTGAGGGTTGAGTCAACACCCTGTGTTACAAAAGGCACTTATGATTCACACCTTTAAGAGTCAAAACATGGTGGCAACATGTTCCATCATAAAATGTATTATATATACATAAAAACAAGTTCAAAGTCCATGGTTCATTTGTAAAAGGAGTAATAAGTCGCTCCACACTTAGGGGATCATTCCGAAGTTGCTATGCTAAGATAGACTCCCAGAGGGCGGCGGCTTAGTGTGTGCAATGCTGCTAAAAGCAGCTAGCGAGCGAACAACTCGGAATGAGGGCCTTAGTGTATTTCCGTTTAAGATGTCGTAGACAATGGTAGGTAATTCTCTACAGTCTCCTCTTTTTCCTCAATATATATTCAGAGGTGACATCATAAAGGAAGAACTAGAATACCATACGCGTTTCGTCTTATCAGGGGTACATCTTAATTGTATGGTAAGTATTATCAAAACTAAGCGGATATGGATAACCGACACAGTGATATAAAAAACCCTTAGTATCAGAGGGGCTTTCTATTCGAGTCGTCCACCAATCCTCATGGGTCGACTACTTGAAAGTGAAATCTAGATACTCAGGTGTAGCAGGAATTCACTTAGGTGAGAACCTTTAGTGGATCAGCAGTGATAGCCTGGTCTCTGAGTAATCTGGGGAGCAAATACATTTATATTTTTTCTGTGCCGGGTATATGGTGACTGCTTCTGCATGTACTGTAGCCCACAAATGTTAGACAGCTTTATTTTTACATTGCAATTTAGATTTCAGTTTGGAGACACCCCACCCAAATCTAAATCACTCTGCACGTTATATCTGCTGCATAGTTTGGGCAGTATGGATGGTGTAATGGTTAGCATTATTGCCTCACAGCACTGAGGTCATGGGTTCTATTCCCACCATGGCCCTAACTGTGTGGAGTTTGTATATTCTCCTCGTACTTGTGTGGGTTTCCTCCGGGTACTCCAGTTTCCTCCCACAATCCAAAAATATACAGGTAGGGTAATTGGCTCCCAACGAAATTAACCATAATGTGATTGTGCGTGTGTGTACATGTGGTAGGGAATACAGGTGGTCATTCTGAGTTTTTCGCTCGCTAGCAGCCGTGCAAACGCTATGCTGCCTCCCACTGGGAGTGTATTTTAGCTTAGCAGAAGTGCGAACGAAAGGATCGCACAGCGGCGGCAAAGATTTTTTGTGCAGTTTTAGAGTAGCTCAATACCTACTCAGCGCTTGCAATGACTTCAGACTGTTCAGTTCCTGTTTTGACGTCACAAACACGCCCTGCGTTCGCCCAGCCACGCCTGCGTTTTTCCTGGCACGTCTGTGTTTTTTCGAACACTCCCTGAAAACGGTCAGTTGACACCCAGAAACGCCCACTTCATGTTAATCACTCTGCGGTCTGCAGTGCGAATGAAAAGCTTCGCTAGACCCTGTGTGAAACTACATCGGCCGTTGTAAATGTACGTCGCGCGTGCGCATTGCACCGCAAACGCATGCGCAGAATTGCCTTTTTTGTCTCATCACTGCACAGCGACCGAATGCAGCTAGCGATCAACTCGGAATGACCCCCATAGATTGTAAGCTCCACTGGGACAGGGACTGATGTGAATGGCCAAAATATTCTCTGTAAAGCGCTGCGGAATATGTGTGCGCTATAAAAATAACTGGTAATGAATAGTAATAATAAATAAATAGTTTTGCACAATTACTTATTTTTATTTACTTTTTTGCTTTAAATACAAATCAGAATCAGTGATATTGTTTTTATAGTATGCCTAATGCTGTATATTCTATTGTTGTTGTTATATGTTTTGTCTACTATTATTGCACTGTGTATTTTTTATACAGTATTTTGTCTTCGGTGACTTAAATAAAAGAAGATGTTGGCCAATTGTGGTAATTTACTCATTCCTAGAGGTCTGCTTAAATATCAGACAAGCCATACCTCCCAACTCTCCTGATCTTCGCGGGACAGTCCCGTTTCTGGACGCTGTTCTGCATATTTGGGGGACTCCCTGTCACTCCCTGCTCTGCTTAGAAGTGGTGGATAGAAGCTGTATGCATGCATGTCTGTTGACAGGAGAGGGGCCATGGCCAGCCTCTCCCATAGTGCTGGGCATATCCCCACAGTGACAAAAACAGGAGGCGTCCCCCTCGAAGCCATGCCCCCTTTTTGAGTGTAGAAGTTCCGACTTACACATCCGTGTGGTGCACAGTGCACACGACCCGTGTGTAGATGTAATTACCTTATTGGTGTGGGGAATACCCCAGTTCTTGTTATCTGGCAGTTCAGACACCTGCTGGGGACTCAAGGAGCAAGTTACACTTGGGCTATGCAATCAGGGTCTTTTATTATTCCACAAATGTTACAATCTGGATGTGTACTATGTCACTGTGGTGAGAACCCCTGAATTTCTCTATGCTGTCATACATCTGGTTAATAAACAGGTCACTTCAATAATGCTTCTGCACTTGTAACAAACACAACACGTTTAGTACAGTGGTTTCATCAACAGCAAGTGAGTTACTTTATTTATAGCTTATATAACATATCACAACAGTGCAATTAATATTAGTATGCCCCATTCACTATTTTAGGATAGCTACAGTATACCTTTTTTTACTAACACTTGCAAGTGTGTGGTAAACAAAACCTGACCTTTGCACAGGGATTTAAGTCTCTATTTCTGTAAATAGGGTTTACACCCACAGTCACTGTCCCATTCACCGTTGCTGGGTAGCAGAATCTGCCTTTGGGCAGGTAACCCAATGTTAATGTGAGGTATGGAAGGAGAGGAGGGGAGACACGTGTCTTTGTAATAGCCCTGGCTCAGTTCTTCGGTGGCTGAGGGGGTACCCAATAGCCCTGGTTCAAATCTGTGGTGGCGGTGCTGATGCCCAGTGACCCTGGCTCAAACCTGCGGTGGTTGTGAGGGTGCCCAATACCTTCCCAAGTTGCCAGCTCGAGCTGGATGTTGCGGTCCCTGGCTCACACAGTATCCCTTGGTCACTGTAGTCTCGTCTAGATGCGCCCGCACGGCAGCTGCCTGTGCGTAGTAGGCCTCTGTGGAAGCGATCGCTGCTTGGCTGTCTCCAATCCTGGGTCACGCTAGTGTGGGCGCTATGCATTGCCGCACTCAGCTCTGACCCCTTATCTCGCTGCGGGAACACCGCAGCTGCATCACTCCTGGTCCGCGCCACGTGTGTCCACAAACTGACTCTCCTGCGTGCTCTCCACGCTGCAGCTGCTGCTCCTTCCCGCCACACTCAGCACACTCTCTTCGCTCAGGTCAGGGGTCTTCAACACAGCGGGCTTCTTCTCTTCATGCTTTACAAAGCTGAGTCTGCCTTCCCTGGGTCCTAGTGTCCCTCTTGTTCAATTAACCCTGTGTTATCAGGATCTTGAATAGTCTGAGGGAATCTCAGAGGTCTCTAGGGAAATCATGCAGGGGTCCCTGCTGGGACTGGGGTACCACATACAGTATGGACAAGCTTTATATACCCATTGATATGGGACCACATTATATTGTTTAGAGCTCTTTGGTAATTGTACTTAAATATTGCACTAGGAGGCACCCTTTGTTTGTTATTTATTTTATGTTCAGTGCAACTGCATAAGGTTGGCTGTCATCCCTTATTTTTTGGGAAATACACTAGGTAAATCCATATTTATTAATGTTCTGTGGGACTTTAGGGACTATTGTGCATTTATTAATTGAATTGTATAAGACGTGGATACTTACCTGCAATGATCTATTTGAAACAGTGGGTGACAGGAGTACAAACACAATTTTCTGCATGTTGTGGAGAACAGGGGGCATATACCTTGGTGGGAGCAGCAACACAGCAGCCTCTGCTCTGTCAGTGACAGTGGCCCCAGCCCCTTGTGCTTTCCTCAGTTTGACACTCAGTCAGGCAGACTCTGACAGTGACAGTTACACCAGTTGTGAGCTGCCTTTTATTCACAGACAGCAGTGAATCAGAACAAATGCATACCACCCAACATGACCCTCTCCAGGAGGGACAGAATGCTCTGCTCCTGGACTTCCCTCTTCATTTATGATTGCCAGCACCTGTGCTGAAACACCTTTCTTATCCATTAACCTGTTCAACACAGGTGCTGGCAATCATACATTAAGAGAGAAGTCCAGAAGCAGAGCATTGTGTCCCTCCTGGAGAGGGTCATGTTGGGAGGTATGCAAATGTACAGCCGTCTGCTCATTAGAGACAGTATGTAGCTGTTATCATCAGCACTAATAGGTAGCAGGACTCCTCTATCAGTCCGGAACACACAAGGTCAGCCGTGCCTCCTTAAGGTAAGGGGCAGGTCCCTCAAACGGAGATGCCCACCCTCCTCTCTGCACTGGGCCATTCATCCGACATTGCTCAAAATGTTATGCAGGGGAGCCATAGGATAACTTATTGCTGGTCTAGGCAGCAGTGGGCCCCTTAGTCCTCAGGGGCCCCAGTGAAATGCACCTGCTGCACAAATGATCGTTCCACCTCTGCCTCCATGTGTTCTGCATAAAAGATGTGGAGACAAAAGCCATCACCATTAATATTTGAACCGAGAACCTAGGTAGTGGTAACATCTCTCACCAGTAGTTTTAATGCCTCCATGGCACCATCATATAGCTATTAACAAGTAAAATTACTAACTGCTGTCATTCCGTATCAGTGTTGCATTGAAAGTGTGTCACTTGGATATGATGTCATAGCCAAGTGCCACACATCCAGTCTGAGGACCCAAGGATGCTTCACCCATCTCATGCCTGTCATGGTACAAATTGGCATGATACCAATCCCTAGCGGAGAGGGTGCAGCCTAAGGCTAGGGATGCCCATCAATGGTTTTACAACTGTTTTTGTTATTGGTGGCTGTTCAGTGGCGCACCCAGGGGGGGTTTCCGAGTACCCAGAAACCCCCCTCCACTAAAAAAAAAAAAAAAAAAATTTTTTTTTTTTTTAGCATTATTAATGACTGTCTAGCGTCCTCTGCAGCCTGCTGTCTTCCTGGTGGCACTTGCAAGTGCAATAAAAGTTTACTTTATTTTAATTATAGTACATATATATCCATGTGCCTACATATGTACACATGTATATACATACATACATACATACATATAAACACACACACACACACACACACACACACACGATAGATAGATATATATATATATATATACATGTGTATATATATGTGTACTGTATGTGTGTGTGTATATATATATATATATGCATGTTTAATATGCTATGTATATGTGTATATGGGTTCACTACGATCTCCCGGCGGCCGGCCTCCCGGCGACCAGCATACCGGCGCCGGGAGGCCGGCCGCCGGCTTACCAACAGTGTGGCGAGCGCAAATGAGCCCCTTGCGGGCTCGCTGCGCTCGCCACGCTACGCGCGCCACACTATTTTATTCTCTCTCCAGGGGGGTCGTGGACCCCCATGAGGGAGAATAAGTGTCGGTATGCCGGCGGTCAGGCTCCCGGCGCCGGTATGCTGTTCGCCGGGAGCCCGACCGCCGGCATACTGAAGACCACCCGTGTATATGTATGTGTGTGTGTGTATGTATGTATATATATATATATATATATATATGTGTGTGTAGATATATATATATATATATATATATATACATATACACACACACACACACACACACACACACACTAGTTTTACGGACCCAGCATATACTGGATCACCTCAGTCCCCACCCCCGTGATTGGCTCCGCCCAGTTCTGGAAACCCCCCCATGCAAATCCTGCGTTTGCCACTGCTGTTACGTTTAACCCCTAGAGGTTTGGCTGAAACATTACCAGACAAAGAGGTCAAACTTGTTTAGTGAAAGTGTTTAATGAATGGAAAAAACAGGAACAATAAAGAATTCAAATTGGCAATACAGACACAGGGTAGTTTGTGCACAAGCAATGACAGGTAGCAGTAAATTTACTGAGATGGGAGTTCTATTTAAGATGGGATGTTGCACATAGCAACCAATCAGATTCTACAACTATTTATCTAGCGCCTTCTAGAATATAATACCTGGAATCTGATTAGTTAGTATGGGCAACATCCCATCTTAAATAAAACTCCCATTTTAGTAAATTTAACCCATAATCCAGATTTCCAGGTGCGCTCAGTAATGCAGACACAGGTAGAATAGGCAGACACTGGCAAATATTCAGGATTATAAGGTGATGGTTTTCTGATGATGGTTTAAAGCCAGTGTCGTAACAGAGCTGTACTGCACCCCCAATTATGCTCCAACTGATAATGTCAGGAAGAAAGAGTCACCAGTGCCGGTAAGTACAGCACTGTCCGGAGTGTCATCAGGACACTCAGTGGGGCTGCACTGACTGCAGCGTGGTTGCCCTGAGTGTATAAAAGTCTCGCTGGCTGGCGGTGCAGCAGAGATCCTGGCTTGAGCACCCTGCTAGCCAGATGCAGAGACCATGGGGCACTGCTCGCACACCCCTACATATGGCCCTGAGTAAAGCCCTCGACCATCGATGGTAGAGCAGCCAATGGCCATCACTACCTAAGGGACTACCAGGGCTTGTTCCGGCCCTGGGATGAGGTGAGCAGGCATTCTGAATTTGTGACACTCGAGCCTGGACATGATTCGACTCACACAAGTTTCTCTTGCCTTCCAACTATGTGGGACTTCTAAAGTTCCCAATATTAAGCCATTCCCCCCTAGAGAAGAAATCTTGGTGTACATCTACTCCTGATTGTGTTATATTTAGAGATATTACCATTGGCATAACTAATGGGGTGGCAGCTGCAACTGGGCATCAGCAGCAGGATTGGCCGGGAAAGGACAGCTCACCTGCTGGGCCCAATATGACTGCTACCTTAGCTGCTTTGTGGCCCTGCTCCTCTCTGCAGTGTTCAGAGACACTATTACTGTATATAAAGGGATTAGAGCGCTTAATGAGCTCTCTGATCCCTTTATATAATAGTTACTTATTATAGTAATATATATATATTTTTTGTAAATAATGTTTTGTGTAGTTTAATTTTTAGTTCAAGAAGAGGCTATAACACGCACTGTCACTAAATTAGTAAAGTGATGAAAATGTAAAACAGACATAGCAAAGTCATTACATTTGACAGTCTGCATACAAAACAGCAGCAGGGGGAGGAGAAACATCACTTGAGTCTCCATAAAACTCTATTTAAATTGATGAATATCTTCTAGGATGACTTATGGTTAGGATCAGTTGCCATTCCTACCTTTAGGCCTAAGGGTGGCTGCAAGTGCCTAGCTACTGATGGCTGCATACAATACACCACATACCTACTTGAAATGACCTTCAGCCATGGCATACGGCAACACTCCCATAGTACATCCATAGGACAGTGCATCTATTTTAACATTTCCAGTACATTTCTGAGGTTGTGCGTCTTAATTGTTACTGTGCCTCTGTGCGCACACACCATGAGACGCATGCGTAGTGCATCTTTAGTGATTTAGACACGTGCAGTCGAAACAAATTGTGCGACTATTATCACTGCATCCAATTCAGAATCAAGCCCAATGTAGGCGTGTGCTATGGATAGGGTAGTTCAAGGGTCACTATTATATACGATAGGGTAGTTCAAGGGGCAATATTATATACAATAGGTACCGCTGCTTAAAAATAAGTCACATCAGACACAAATATTAGCAATTGTAGTGTTATAAAGTAGGTTGGAGGAGCTTTTAAACTAGGAGCCTGGGGGGAGGGTTTAGCTAGAAACTATGGGTCATGCAGCGAGTATGCAGCGTCATGCAGCGTCATGCAGCGAGTATGGTGGTAGTGAGATAAATGGGGGTGGAGAAGGGGGGAGGGAAAGTACAACCGGTAAGGGTATTTACATAGGTTCTATTAAGGGTGTTAAGAAAGGTATTTCTAAAGCATTAAATAATAACAATTATGTGTCATCATTACAGACTATAGAAAATGTTGTACGGGACTTAAGGGAAAATACTTATGTCAGGGCGGTGATTTTAGATGGGAACATTGGGTTGACCAAAGATAAAAGTAAGGTGGGCAATACTAAGTACAGTGGGGTTGGAGAGGGAGCGAGAAGGACAGTCTGTATCAGTAACTCTACGGATGCACTAGTTAACCAGGATGGGAAATCTTTAGGAAAACAAACAAATAAAGGAACCGATAAACTAAAATGTATGCTTGCAAATGCAAGAAGTCTAGCAGGTAAAATGGGGGAATAGGAATTGTTAGCATCAAAGGCTGAGTATGACATTATAGGTATTACGGAAACATGGTGGGACGACTCTCACGACTGGGTTGCTAACTTGGAGGGGTATTCTCTTTTTAGGAGGGACAGGGCTAACAATAGAGGAGGAGGTGTATGTCTTTATGTTAAACCATCACTTAAACCATACCTAAAGGAAGTTATCTATATACGATAATGTGGAGTCACTATGGGTAGAAATCTCAAGTGGGGGAATTGATGCAATAAAAACTGGTCATAGGCACGTGCTACAAACAGACGGATATTAGCATACATGAGGAAGAACAACTATTGCAGCAAATCAAAATGGCTGCGGGATTGGGGGACATCCTTGTCATTGGGGATTTTAATTACCCGGATATAAACTGTAGTAACGATTCATGTGCTAAAGCGAGGGGCAGCAAGTTCTTAAATATATTTAGGGATCACTACTTGTCTCAATTAGTCGAGGACCCAACTAGGGGTAAAACTACCCTGGATCTAGTAATTACTAATAATGTGGACATTATATCAAACACTAAAGTTGGGGAGACTTTGGGTAACAGTGATCACTATATGATCACATTTGACATTAGTTTCAGGAAACATAGCTACAGGGTTTCCACCAAAACTTTTAACTTTAGGAAGGCTAATTTCAGTATGCTTAGAGGTGCACTTAACGACATAGAGTGGGAGGTTCTGTTTAATAACAAGAACACTTCGGAAATGTGGGATGTTTTAAAAGGGTTGCTGGATAGCAATATTCATAACTTTATTCCCATGGGCAGTAAACGCAGGAGTATTAAACTCAAAACGATGTGGCTTAACAAGAAGGTTAAGGCAGAAATGGATTAAAAAAAAGCGGGCTTTCAAAGCATTTAAATCTAATGGAAAGGAGGAGTCTTTCAAGTATTACAAGGAGTGTAATAAGAAATGAAAAAAAGCAATAAGAGCAGCTAAAATGGAAAATGAAAAGCAAATCGCTATAGAGAGTAAAACCAATCCTAAAAAGTTTTTTAAATACATAAACGGTAAAAGGTTAAAAAAGGAGAATATAGGTCCATTAAAAGATGAATTAGGAGAAGTGATAAATTACGAAATAAAAGCGGAAATATTGAACAAATTCTTTTCATCAGTATTCACCAATGAAGAACTGATGGTGGGAGTAGAGTATAACAATTGTGGCAGTAATGATTCATGGTTAGGTACTTGTTTTAGCGAAGAAGTAGTTCGGGAGAGACTAAGCAAAATTAAGATTAATAAATCACCTGGTCCTGATGGACTTCACCCGAGGGTTCTTATGGAGCTTAGTTCACAACTAGCACGACCCCTATACTTGATTTTCAATAGTTCAATTAGATCAGGCATGGTACCGAAGGATTGGCGTATAGCTGAGGTAGTGCCATTATTTAAAAAGGGATCCAAAAATCTTCCGGGAAACTACAGACCAGTTAGTTTAACATCTATAGTGGGGAAAATATTGGAAGGAATTCTAAGGGACGTCATACAGGAGTATCTAAAGTCCGCTAGGATTATTAGCAAGAACCAGCATGGGTTTGTGAGGGACAGGTCATGTCAGACTAACTTAATTAGCTTCTACGAGGAAGTGAGCAATAATCTTGATCAAGGAAAAGCAGTGGATGTGGTCTTCCTAGATTTTGCAAAAGCCTTCGATACAGTTCCTCACAGGAGACTGATGATCAAATTAAAGGAGATTGGCCCAGGAAAAACTATTTGCACATGGATAAGCAGCTGGTTGGATAACAGGGTACAGTGAGTAGTGGTCAACGGGAAGTCCTCAACCTGGTCCCCAGTAGTCAGCGGAATACCACAAGGGTCCGTACTCGGACCACTACTGTTCAACATATTTATCAATGACCTAGAAATAGGCCTGGAAAGCACAGTATCAATCTTTGCAGATGATACTAAACTGTGTATGGCAATTAATTCAGAATTGGATGTGGAGTCCTTGCAGAATGATCTATCTAAACTTGAACTCTGGGCGTCTAAATGGAAAATGAGGTTCAGTACAGACAAATGCAAGGTTATGCATTTTGGGACTAAAAACAAACTTGCATCCTACATATTAAATGGGGAACGCCTAGGGGAAACAGAGTTGGAAAAAGATTTGGGGGTATTCATTGATAATAGGCTTAATAACCATACACAATGTCAAAACGCAGTAAAGAAGGCAAGTAAGGTGCTAGCGTGCATAAAAAGGGGAATTGAGACAAGGGACTCGGATGTAATCATGCCGCTGCATAAGGCATTGGTACGTCCGCACCTGGAATATTGTGTTCAGTTTTGGGCATCATTGTATAAAAAAGACATCAGTGAACTCGAAAGTGTTTAAAGGCGAGCTTCTAAATTTATTAAAGGCCTAGAAGGACTGGACTATAAGGAAAGACTTACTAGGCTGAATATGTATACACTAGAAAAGAGGCGCCTAAGAGGAGATATTATTAATATCTTCAAATATGTAAAGGGACATCACAAAGAGTTATCAGAGGAATTACTTATTAAAAGAACACAGTTTAGGACACGTGGGCACTAGCTGCGACTGGAGGACAGAAAGTTCCGAACGCAACCGAGGAAAGGGTTCTTCACTGTTAGGGCAATCAGGATGTGGAATTCACTGCCAGGGAAGGTGGTAATGGCGGACTCTGTAATTGGATTTAAAAAAGGAATGGATACATTTCTGAATGAAAAAGCTATCCAAGGTTATAATACTTAAAATATCAACGTGGTTAATCCGGGGGTAACATGAGTTATAGTAGCTAACTAGTCATAAAACATTATTTAGCAAGTATGTAGAATCATCACAAATTAAAACAGGTTGAACACGATGGGCAATTTGCCTCTATTCAACCTCAAATACTATGTTACTATGTTACTATAAATGCATTGATTTTTTTTTTTTTATAATAGTGTTCTAAAATAATTTTCTTAACATTATTAAGGAAAATTATTATAGAACACCAAGTCACTATTATAAAAAACAAACAAAAACCTAATGGATTTATAACTGTATAATTGATATATGTGAGTTTTGCTTTGTTAATTATTTAGTTCAAGGCACAGTATGCGGACAAGGATATTTGAGTCACTCAATATTTGCCCATGTGCATCTGCAGTAAAACAGCTTCTAGGGTTGCATACAGTAGTCTGCAGACCCTAGAAGCACATTATTTCTGGCATTTAGCATAGCATTGGATTCCTATTGAAAGGTTTTACTGGGGGAAAAATCTGCTACTGGATAGTGGGCCTAGGGCCTAATTCATCATATAATGCTGCTGCGGCAGCATTCGCATGCTGATGCCCTGTGAAGTGTGCGCACAGAAGCTGCACTGCGCGTGCGCACACAGTGAGATGCGACAGGTAGAGGCTTTCGTGGTGTGGGAGGGGGCATTGCAAAGCGTTTAAGGGGCATCGCAGCGGTGTTGGGGGGATGCGGTCTGGACAACGCAGGCATGTCCCGACCGTATGCGTGGCACACCACGGGGGCTGCATGGTGTTACAAGCAGCCGCTGCAACCCGAAACATGGCAGATAGCCACCTGCCTTTGCAACTAGGCTGTGTAGACAGAGGGTTACCCTAAACATGCGAAAGCATCGCCGCCATGCGATGCTTTTGCATGTGTGTGGGGGAGGGGTGGCTGAATCCGGCATGCGGGGTGGACATGCCCTGTGCTGGGTGTCCCCCCACATGTCAGAGTAATGGATCGTAGATGTGCAATTTTGCGCACATCTATGATCAATGCTGAATAAGGCCCTGTAACCACAAACCGGTGTACCATACAGGCTAAACAAGCAGTGGCAAAGACATTACTAAGACTATTGTAGGTAATGGCAAAGAGGTCCAGATCTAGGGCCCTATTTATCGCACCCTGCATTTTAATGCAAATGTGTTTTGATATTATTAACTAAATTCACGAAGTAAAAACAAACATTTTTACTTGAATTTATCAAAAATGTCACGCCTGGATACAGGCTTCTACATAAAGCACTCCTGGCTGGAAGCAGAGTAATAGCTTATGCTACTGTATATCGTGGCTTCTGGGTTTGAACCTGGCCAGCCATACTGTATGTGGGGGACAGCTGGGAGGGATGCAAAGAAGCTTGGGAAATCTCACAAATAGCAGACCCCACTGCAACTTTTCTTATCTCCTGTCTCTACTGTGGTCCTCCCCAAGATACATCCAGGAGATTGTGGGGTATGCAAATTTCTTTTGATAAATATGCCCTTATGCTGGGCATTACAGCTATAATAGTATAGTGTATATGCGCAACCAATCCAAAAATATCAATCAGTCAGACATGCTGAATCGCCCAACATGTCCGTCTGATGCAATATATTTTAAGTTACAAGTCGTCCGCAACGGTCAATGTATGCTCTTCAACAACATTTCCTTTGTTCCTTCAGAGAGGAGGAACAGGGAAATGTCTCCTTCCCATGAGAGAAACCCAAATGTCATGGCCATATACTCCGAGATATATGTTGGCCGGACAGGAATTTTATCTGACTATGTATGCCCAGGATTACCAATAAAAATTTGATTAAGCTTAAGTTCTTTTATAACATAGAGATATTTTGTGTCAAATGAGAATAACACTTTCAGACACAAAGGGGCAGATGTATTTTTATTTTACTTACATTTGTAATATTTTAGTTGTTTTGCTGCTGGCAGTACCCGGACAGGAGCTACTCTCCCTGTCCTCAGCACACTTGTAACAGCCAGACTCCCCCTCCTGCAGGCTGAGTTGTGCTGGGGCTCTCCGCTGAGTTGTGCTGGGGCTTTCCCTTGGTGCAGCTGACCAGATATTAACAGCCTAAATTGCTGCACACACTGGACTGCCAATCCCTCTCAGAGCTGTCTTTCTTTGCCCCATAGCAACCGGCTCCCTCTGCATAGCCAGAGTCTCCAGAGCTTGTGGGGCTGCATATGCGCACAAAGAGTATAAAGATATACTGGCGCCGGCTGTGATTCCAAAAAAAGGGACCATAAAACAATTTGGATAAAAAGTTAATACAGCAATGTATCATACATTCATTAAAAATGAGAGATATCACAACTCCAGGATTCTACTAGATTAATATCAAAGAAAAGGACCATTTAAATCTCACTCAGAATACATGCTGTGCACACAACTTCTGGCTAGGGCTCATTCCTCAATATAGCCATTAGTTCATTTTAAGTGTTGGTATTACCCGGTCTTTCAAGTGCAGTCCCCAAAGAATCTAAATTTCAGGCGGAGATTTAAGTGGTCATTTTCTTTGATATTAATCTAGTAGAGTTCTGGAGTTGTGATAACTCTAATTTTTAATGAATGTATAATATATTGTTGTATTAACTTTTTATCCAAATTGTTGGATGGTCCCTTTATTGGAATCACAGCCAGTATATCTTTATATTCTTTGGGCATACATACTGTGTGTGTGTACTGTATGTGTGTGTAAGAGGTGCGGCTGTGCGTGTGGTGGTGCCTGCCTCACCTATTGGCACTCTCGCACCAGGTGGAAATTCTAAGGGGCCTGACCTCCCCCATACAGGCTGCCGCTGACAGCGCACTCACATTTCTTTTTCTTGTACTGCATATGCGCACGCAGAGGGGTTTCCGAGTACCTAGAAACCCCACCTGGCCGGCGATCCATCGGCACTGCTAACCGATATTTTTGTGTGTGCGTATATAACGTAAGGAGGAGCTAAGGCAGACTGCACCCACGCGGCTGCAGCAGCTCCCTCCTTACACTAACAGTGAGAAAAACTGGCTGCTGGGTGCCTGTAGGGGGAGCTGCAGCGACATCGTGCAGCACATCTCAGGCAGTATGTGGAGTATTGTGAGAGACAAATCCTAGTGAGGGGGCACTGGACAGATAGTAGCAGTGTATGATGCTGTCCCTGACTCCAGGTGCGTGTCACGTGTCACATATCTCGGGGGTGAAGAAGAGGCCTGTTGTCTGCAATAAAATATTCTTGCTGGGAGAGTTACATGCTGTTCCTATTACTGCAGCAGTATGAGTAGCATGTGGATGGGAGTGGGAGCTGTGCTTCCTTTTAATGATGTGTGTGAATGTATACTGTGTGTGTGTGTACTGTATGTGTGTGTAAGAGGTGCGGCTGTGCGTGTGGTGGTGCCTGCTGCCGTGCAGGTGTAGTTTTGGTACTCACCAGGCGCCGCTCTCTCTCACCTTCAAGTACCGGAACCTTCAACGGACCTGGCAAATCTTCCGTCGGACCCGGACACGATGACCTAGGAGGAAGGAGATTGCTAAGTGCGGTCCTCCTGACTGTGGACCGAAACGCCCTCCGGATCCGAGGAAAATAGTGCTTTCGGGCTAGATGAGGGTCATCCCAGGCGTCCGCCTCAGAGCCCGAATTTCACCTATTGGCACTCTCGCACCAGGTGGAAATTCTACCTTGCACTGGCGTGCAAGGTTCACCGTTCGCCCTGAAGGAAGGGAGACAGATAGGGACACACAGACAGATGTTACTCACCGTCCTACATCTTGTACTCCGATCTTCTCCACTTACAGGTCCCTGTAAGGAGGCAAAGAGAGAAACAGCCGTGCAGGGCCTAACTCTAATCTAGTGTGCGTCCGCTACACTAGCTGCATAACAAAGCCCTCAAACTGGCTCAAGTGTAAGTGGTGCAACAAACTCTAAAACAACATTTTGCCCTGCACGGTAACAACACACTAATCAGAGTACATCATCAAACGGTGCTGTCCCTTTAAATCCCTACCTACCGCTGGAAGGGGGTGGGCGCCACACAGCTTGCCCACCTCCTGTACACTTCCGGGGGCTCAGGTCAAGCGGACCTGCCTACCTAACACCTCAGGGTGGCCTGGGCCTAGTGCCCAGTGCCACCTTTATTCACCTCGGGGCACTTATTCACTGGGCCTAGCGCCCCCTGACTGCACACAGGCCGGAGGCCTGACTTCACCCACGGGCCTAGCGCCCACCTAACTTGTCCCTCGTTGGGTGACCTGGGCCTGGTTCCCAGGGTCACCTTATGTTACCCTAATTGGCCAAAATACACTAGGGCCTAATGCCCTCTAATGTCCCCACAGGCCTATTGCCTGATGTGCCCCCGGGCCTAGTGCCCACCTACTGCGCTGGGAGAGGGTGGCTTGGCCCTAATGCCCAAACCACCTAATCAAATGGTGGCCCCAATCTCCTATCTGAGCCCCAGGCCTAGTGCCTGAATTGTGCCCCCGGGCCTAATGCCCGTCCCTGATGGTCTAGGGAGGAAAAGGGGGAGGGGGTGAGAGTAGCCTCACTGAGGCCTCACCTGCTCCGGGGGTCTCCGGCACTCTCTTCTGCTGCTGACCCGTCCTGGCCAGCGGCGCCGCCGTCTCTTCCCCACGTCCAGCCGCCGCTGGACATCTTCCTCCAGCAGGCCGACGTCTTCCGGCCTCTTCAGCGGCCACCGGAGCTCTTCTCCCCACGGCCGCCGTCTTCTTCCTTGTCCACGGCACCTCGGCTCCCCGTCTGGCTCTTCTGCGCTCCTCCGCGCGCTTCTTCTCTTCGGCTCCCACCCGGCGTCTGACGTCAGACGCCGGGGCCTATGACGCGGCGAGCGCCGATTGGCACGCCGCGCCCGTCTCCGTTTGGCCGCCGCTCCGGGAGCCGCGATTGGCTCCCGGAGGGCGCCAACATTTGAAAGCCTCCGCAGCCGACAGCCTGGTGCAGGGAAACATCCGATCCCTGCACCAGACACCCGCCGCCGCCACACACTGACAGGCGCTGGGGACAGACAAGCTGCCCCAGCGCTGCCCACAGCCAGGAACTGCAGGGGATGCAGATCCCCTGCACCCTGCCGGTCCGATGTGCCCTGGGAAACGGGGCACATCTCCACATTTGCGTATGTATGCATGCATGTATACTGTTTGTGTATACATGTTGTGTGCATGTATACTGTGTTTGTATGTATGCTGTATGTATGCATGCTGTGTAATTGTATACTGTGTGTGTATATATGTATGCTGTATCCATGTATAGTGTGTGTGTGTGTGTGTGTGTGTGTGTGTGTGTGTGTGTGTGTGTGTGTGTGTATGGATGTATGGATGTATGTATGCTGTATATGTGCATGCTGTTTGCATGTATACTGTTTATGTATGTATGTATGTATGTATGCATGCTGTGTGCCTGTATACTATGTATGTATGTATGTATGTATGTATGTATGCATGCTGTGTGCATGTATACTGTGTGTGTATGATGTATGTATGTATGTATGTATGTATGTATGTATGTATGCTGTGTGCATGTATACTGTATATGTATGTAGTGTGCATGTATAGTGTGTGTGTGTGTGTGTGTGTGTGTGTGTGTGTGTGTGTGTGTGTGTATGCTGTGTGCATGTATACTAGGTGTATGTATGTATGTATGTATGCTGTGTGCATGTATGCTGTGTGTATTTATGTATGCCGTGTGCATGTATACGATGTATACTGTGTGTGTATGTATGCTGCTTGCATGTATAGTGTGTGTGTGTGTGTGTGTGTGTGTGTATGGTGTGTATGTATGCATGTATATTGTTTGTGTATATATGCTGTGTGCATGGATACTGTGTATGTATGTTGTGTGTATGTATACTGGGTGTATGTATGTATGTATGTATGTATGTATGTATGTATGCAGTGTGCATGTATACTGTGTGTATATATGTATTCTGTGTGCATGTATACTGTATGTATGCTTTGTGCATGTATGCTACATGCATGTATACTGTGTGTGTATGTATTTATGCTGTGTGCATGTTATACTGTGTTCATAAGTATTTTTAAGTCACAGCATATCAATGTTTTGGGGCCCATAGCCCTGACACGCTGGTATGCTGTGACTTTGCATCATTATAGTTTTTTCATAAAATCTGAGTGCCCCTGCCTTTCTTTCACTGTATAACACTGTATAACACTGTATAACACTGTATAACTAGTAGTGTTCACTCTAGGATTTTTTTAGGGCAGGGTGCTGATCACGGGGAGGGCACATTTTTCATTCGGGAGGGCACATTTTTCAGTTAGAAGGGCAAAATTAGGTACATACTATAATGCTTGGTCCTCCCATTCTGAAATGCCAAAGAATGGACAGTGCGCGCCGAAAGCGCGCTGCAAAAATTTAGGGGCGTTGTTTTTCGTGGGGAAGGGGCTCGGCCACATAATAGTGGCAATTCACATTACACCACAGAGTAGTGCAGCTAATACACACTGCACCAGGTAGAACCTCCTATACACACTGCGACAGGTAGAGCACGTTATACATATTGCGCCAGATAGAGCACATTCTACACTTTGCGCCAGGCAGAGCACGTTATACACAATGCACCAGATAGAGAGCACTGAGAAACATTGCACCAGGTAGAGAGCACGTTATACACATTGCACCAGGTAGAGAGCACTGAAAAACATTGCACCAGGTAGAGAGCACGTTATACACATTGCACCAGGTAGAGAGCACTGAGAAACATTGCACCAGGTAGAGAGCACGTTATACACATTGCACCAGGTAGAGAGCACTGAAAAACATTGCACCAGGTAGAGAGCACGTTATACACATTGCACCAGGTAGAGAGCACTGAGAAACATTGCACCAGGTAGAGAGCTCATTATACACATTGCACCAGGTAGAGAGCACGTTATACACATTGCACCAGGTAGAGAGCACGTTATACACATTGCACCAGGTAGAGAGCACTGAGAAACATTGCACCAGGTAGAGAGCACTGAGACACATTGCACCAGGTAGAGAGCACTGAGACACACTGCACCAGGTAGAGAGCACTGAGACACACTGCACCAGGTAGAGAGCACTGAGAAACTTTGCACCAGGTAGAGAGCACTGAGACACATTGCACCAGGTAGAGAGCACTGAGAAACTTTGCACCAGGTAGAGAGCACTGAGACACATTGCACCAGGTAGAGAGCACTGAGAAACTTTGCACCAGGTAGAGAGCACTGAGACACATTGCACCAGGTAGAGAGCACTGAGAAACTTTGCACCAGGTAGAGAGCACTGAGACACACTGCACCAGGTAGAGAGCACTGAGAAACTTTGCACCAGGTAGAGAGCACTGAGACACACTGCACCAGGTAGAGAGCACTGAGAAACTTTGCACCAGGTAGAGAGCACTGAGACACACTGCACCAGGTAGGGCACATTTTTGATCTCTGCTTTTTTTGTGCCAATTTTACTTACTGGGGGCTGATGCTGTGGGAGTTGATCGCGCTGGTCCCCCCTCACATACCGCGGAGCTGGTTGAAAATGGCCACCACACTGATCCATGCACACAGAGGAGGGAGGGCTGGGTTTGCCTCGGCGGGAGAAGCAAACCCAGCCCTCCTTAGCTTACCAGATCCCCTTCAGCTAGCGCATCAGCGCAACAAGCCTAAGGCAGTTGCAGGGGGCAGTGACAGCGCGGCGGGACAGAGCGGCGGGGAGGAGCAGGGGGCAGTGACAGCACAATGTGACAGAGCTGCGGGGAGGAGCAGGGGGCAGTGACAGCGCGATGTGACAGAGCGGCGGGGAGGAGCAGGGGGCAGTGACAGCACGATGTGACAGAGCGGCGGGGAGGAGCAGGGGCAGTGACAGCGCGATGTGACAGAGCGGCGGGGAGGAGCAGGGGGCAGTGACAGCGTGATGTGACAGAGCGGCGGGGAGGAGCAGGGGGCAGTGACAGCGCGATGTGACAGAGCGGCGGGGAGGATCAGGGGGCAGTGACAGCGCATCATAAGTATTTTCTTTATATTATTTTAATGATTATGACAGGGAAGGCACTGCCTCCCCTGCCTCCCCTGACTGCACGTCCCTGCTTCAGGGACTGCAGTGCCCCCAAATGCTGCAGCATGACTGACATGAAAACGGGGTTGTCCGCAAAAATTGGGACAGTTGGTAGGTATGTGTGTGTGTGTGTGTGTGTGTGTGTATGTGTGTGTGTATATATATATATATGTGTATATATATATATATATATATATATATCTCCCAATATATACTATATATACTGTATAATATACACTATATATACAGTGATCGCAAAATACGCACTAAACAGGACTGTTTAGACACCCAAACATTTGTCACAATTCAATTGTTGTTTGGGCGCCCATACACTTTGCGCATGTCGCGGCCAAACAGACAGGGTTTAGGTGCGTAAAACGGCTAAACCCGTCTAAACTCCTGCTTTGGGGGTCCATACGCCCATGTGGACGCTCAAAGTGCCGGGTTTGGACACGTTTACTTGCACCTCAGGAGGTTGCAAAAAAAAAAGGGTTCCTCCGCTGTCGCCCGGCGGCCGAACTGCAGAACAATTGAATTGCTGCCGTTGGGCGCCCTCTAGTGGTGGCCGCGGTCAAAACTATTTAATTCAGCCCACTCTCAGGACAGTGACGCTTCCAAAAGCTGCGCCACACTGACGTCAGCATGGCATGACTTTCAGACACGTCATTAGTTTGTTACTGGGGGAGCGTTCTGTGTAGCCAGCAAGTGAAGGAAGTATCTGGGAGCTAGTAAAAAAATAATTTGTATCCACACAGCAATTGGAAGCACTTAAAAAAATGTGTGAAGGCCCCCACCCGGTGATTTCTTGATGCCGCCCAGCTGGAAAATAATTCTGGGAAGAACACACTGTGTGTGTGTGTGTGTGTGTGTGTGTGTGTGTGTGTGTGTGTGTGTGTGTGTGTGTGTGTGTGTGTGTGTGTGTGTGTGTGTGTGTGTGTGTGTGTGTGTGTGTGTGTGTGTGTGTATCTATAGCTCTATATCTCTCTCTCTCTATATATATATATATATATATATATATCTATCCCTAATACCCTCCTTTCCCTTCAACATTGTTCCAACTGCTGCCTGCCCTCACCACCCCCATAATATGTGATGGGACCCAGAAATAGTGGAGTAGGACCCCAATTTTTTTTTGCTCAGCGCGATCACTGTATGTATATATATATATATATATATATATATATATATACACACTGCTCAAAAAAAATAAAGGGGACACTAAAATAACACATCCTAGATCTGAATGAATGAAATATTCTTATTAAATACTTTGTTCTTTACATAGTTGAATGTGCTGACAACAAAATCACACAAAAATTATCAATGGAAATCAAATTTATTAACCCATGGAGGTTTGGATTTGGAGTCACACTCAAAATTAAAGTGGAAAAACACACTACAGGCTGATCCAACTTTGATGTAATGTCCTTAAAACAAGTCAAAGTGAGGCTCAGTAGTGTGTGTGGCCTCCACGTGCCTGTATGACCTCCCTACAACCCACACAAGTGGCTCAGGTAGTGCAGCTCATCCAGGATGGCACATCAATGCGAGCTGTGGCAAGAAGGTTTGCTGTGTCTGTCAGCGTAGTGTCCAGAGCATGGAGGCGCTACCAGGAGACAGGCCAGTACATCAGGAGGTGTGGAGGAGGCCGTAGGAGGGCAACAACCCAGCAGCAGGACCGCTACCTCCGCCTTTGTGCAAGGAGGAACAGGAGGAGCACTGCCAGAGCCCTGCAAAATGACCTCCAGCAAGCCACAAATGTGCATATGTCTACTCAAACGATCAGCAACAGACTCCATGAGGGTGGTATGAGGGCCCGACGTCCACAGGTGGGGGTTGTGCTTACAGCCCAACACCGTGTATGACGTTTGGCATTTGCCAGAGAACACCAAGATTGGCAAATTCGCCACTGGCGCCCTGTGCTCTTCACAGATGAAAGCAGGTTCTCACTGAGCACATGTGACAGACGTGACAGAGTCTGGAGACGCCAAGGAGAACGTTCTGCTTTCTGCAACCTCCTCCAGTATGACCGGTTTGGCAGTGGGTCAGTAATGGTGTGGGGTGGCATTTCTTTGGCGGGCCGCACATCCCTCCATGTGCTCGCCAGAGGTAGCCTGACTGCTATTAGGTACCGAGATGAGATCCTCAGACCCCTTGTGAGACCATATGCTGGTGCGGTTGGCCATGGGTTCCTCCTAATGCAAGACAATGCTAGACCTCATGTGGCTGGAGTGTGTCAGCAGTTCCTGCAAGACAAAGCCATTGATGCTATGGACTGGCCCGCCCGTTCCCCAGACCTGAATCCAATTGAGCACATCTGGGACATCATGTCTCGCTCCATCCACCAACGCCACATTGCATCACAGACTGTCCAGGAGTTGGCGGATGCTTTAGTCCAGGTCTGGGAGGAGATCCCTCAGGAGACCATCCGCCACCTCATCAGGAGCATGCCCAGCACATTCAACTATGTAAAGAACAAAGTATTCATTCATTCAGATCTAGGATTTGTTATTTTAGTGTCCCCTTTATTTTTTTGAGCAGTGTGTATATATATATATATATATATATATATTTATTTATTTTATTTACTACCAGTTATTTATATAGCGCACACATATTCCGCAGCGCTTTTACAGAGAATATTTGGCCATTCACATCAGTCCCTGCCCCAGTGGAGCTTACAACCTATATTCCCTATCACATGCACACACAGACACATTAACTCTAGGATTAATTTTGTTAAGATCCAATTAACCTACCAGTATATTTTTGGATTGTGGGAGGAAACCGGTGAACCCGGAGGAAACCCACGCAAGTACGGGGAGAATATACAAACTCCGCACAGTTAGGGCCATGGTGGGAATTGAACCCATGACCTCAGTGCTGTGAGGCAGTAATGCTAACCACTACACCATCCGTACTGCCCAATACCAACGTGCACTTCAGCGACACTCAAAAATAGATACAGTGAAACTGGTCAGGACCTGACGAAAATGAGTTGAGCATTGAAACGTTGACCAGGAGACCAGTTTCACTGTCTTTATTTCCGAGTGCCGCTGAAGTACATGTGTATGTAAGTAACACTGCTGCTGCGCAGTGTGAATTTGAGGGCATCGGAGCCAGTAATTTGTTTTCTTATAAGCAAACATAGAGTGCCGGATTCAAGATGTGCGTGTATATATATATATATATATATATATATATACAGAGGCGGATTTAGACCTCATGGGGCCCTAAGCTAAATACCGATTTAGGGCCCCCCTACCTCAAACAATCCATAGCACTATATTTTTGTTCTGACTTATGCCCCCTTACATTACAGATGGAGTTCCGTCTGTGCCTGGGCCTATCACCGCGTCTGGGGCGCGCACGTGTCCGTGACACGCACGCGCCCCATTCACTAGAATGAGAGCGTCTGTGTGCACTCCCGGCGGGGCTAAGCGGCGACCAATCAGACAGAGAGTGCCCTATAGAGGTACTGAGCGCCAAAAAAATGGGTGTTTATTATAGCACACTGAATGAGCCGAAATTCACATTATAGAACACTGAATGAGCCAAAATTCACATTATAGCACACTAAATGAGCCGAAATTCACACTATAGCACACTAAATGAGCCGAAATTCACATTATAGCACTTTGAATGAGCCGAAATTCACATTATAGAACACTAAATGAGTCGAAATTCACATTATAGCACACTGAATGAGCCGAAATTCAATTATAGCACACTGAATGAGCCGAAATTCACATTATAGCACACTGAATGTGTTATTAACCACAGGTAGTGGTTCATTTCTATTTTATGTTTATTTAGTTGTCTTGCATGCCAGGATTTCCCATTGCTCTGTTTTAGATTACTCTTGTCTGCTGCCGCTGGTGAGTCTGTGCAATTGCAGCTTGTTCCCATGTGTTCAGCCTCATCTGGCTGCTAATTGCATCTTGGCAGCTTGGAGTCCTGCAATAGGCCAGCTGCACTGGATTATTAATTAGGCCTCTCTGTTATATGCTGGCTGATTGCAGTTCGCAGATGCTGGTGATATTTCTGGGTTTTCAGTCTGCTTGAGTTCTGAGCTTGGTTCCTGCTAGTTCCTGAGCTTCCTGAATGCTGAATCTGTTTGCTGAAAGTGTTTCCAGTCCTGCTGTATCCGGTCGTTCCTGTTCTCAGTTGTCCTGTACTCGGAAGTCGTCATCTGTTCCTGGAGTCCTGACTGAGCACCTTTGAACATCCAGTGGTGTTCGTGAGTCACGGCGTAGCCGTGTGTTGCGGCTTGGGCCGCTTAATTATTTATCTTTTATTATTTGTGTTCCGGAGCTTTTGCTGAGGATTCCGCTCCCACAGATCCACTCTGGTATCCAGCGGTGCTGGGTAGGAGTACGGACTAGTGGATTTTGGTTGTCCTTTTCCCTGGCGGGTTACCGCACATACCTCAGGTTTAGTCAGTTAGCTTGTAGCCCCTGGCCTGGTTGTTTAGTCAGAGGGCCCCTTGTTATCACCCTGTCTCGGATTTCCCTTTGTCTCCCATTAAGACCTGAGGGGGCATCGGAGTTGGGCAGACATAATCCGCCCTTCAAACGCGGCTGCCATGGGCTCAAGCAACCATAGTCTCGCAGGGGATTTCTGACCACACGGGCGAGACAACGGAGTTAGGGCGCCAGGGGCTATTCCCTTTCCATTCCCCTTTCCCAGCATTACGTCCTGGTGCTCTGGACTCGCTTCATAACATCTCCCTTGTTCTGAGCACCAGGAACCTAACATTATCACCAGCCATACCACAAAAAAGAAATAAAACTTTTTTTTCTTTTTTGGCCCAGTCCAGTGTCTAGTCTAGAATCCAGTCCGGTGTTTTGAATCCAGTCCGGTGTTTTGAATCCAGTCCGGTGTTTTGAATCCAGTCCGGTGTTTTGAATCCAGTCCGGTGTTTAAAAAAAAAAAAAGTCTTGTTTTGTTTAGCAAAATTTAGCCTTGCCTTGCCTTGCCTTGCCTTGCCTTGCCTTGTCTTGCCTTGTCTTGTCTTGTCTCGTCTAGTTTTAAATCCTCCTATGTCTACTATGCAAGCCCTGCAGGCATCTCTCGCAGCTCTGAACTCTGTATTCAGTGCTTTGAGACCAGAGCGACTAGAAGTTTTGCAGCAATCCCTAAAGCAACTGCAAAACCTTCTGACTAAAATCTTGCTCATTTTGCCAGAAGTCGTTGAGAGTACATCTATCTCTAAAGAGACTCTTGCTCACAGTATGGTGACAAGAGAATCCTCTGGTCTAATTGAAGAGAAAAGGTTTAAAAGTTTTCTGCGGCCCAGGCTCTCAGAAGAGGAGCGTCTGCGTCGCAGAAACTTAAACTTATGCCTATATTGTGGGGGTTTAGGCCATTATCTGCAGACCTGTGAGTTGCGCAAGCCAAAGTGTGGTGACGAGTCTTGCCCTCTGGCCAAGTTGAGTCATGATACAAGACCTACTCCTGTCTCTACTGTGGCAGAGGCACTTGTCACACAACCCACACAAAAAAGCTCTCTGTCCTATAATTGGGGTCCTTGGGCAAGGGAGCCCCATTATAGATTCAGGAATCAAAAGAGAATGTTTCTCTCCTCTCTTGAGGTTCCTGTGGAAGCGGAGTTGCAAGTCCCTGGAGTGATGCCTGATGCCCAGGTTCCTGGAGTGGTGCCCGATGCCCAGGTTCCTGGAGTGGTGCCCGATGCCCAGGTTCCTGGAGTGGTGCCCGATGCCCAGGTTCCTGGAGTGGTGCCCGATGCCCAGGGTCCTGGAGTGGTGCCCGATGCCCAGGGTCCTGGAGTGGTGCCCGTAGCCCAGGGTCCTGGAGTGGTGCCCGTAGCCCAGGGTCCTGGAGTGGTGCCCGTAGCCCAGGGTCCTGGAGTGGTGCCCGTAGCCCAGAGTGCTGGAGCGGTACCCGATGCCCAGAGTGCTGGAGCGGTACCCGATGCCCAGAGTGCTGGAGCGGTACCCGATGCCCAGAGTGCTGGAGCGGTACCCGATGCCCAGAGTGCTGGAGCGGTACCCGATGCCCAGAGTGCTGGAGCGGTACCCGATGCCCAGAGTGCTGGAGCGGTACCTGATGCCCTAGCTTATAGAGGGACATCAAATATTATAGTTCAGGTGTCCATATCGGAAGGGGTCTCAGAAGCTGTTACCCCAGGTAGGGACTTGAAAAGCGCAACCCTAGAAAGGGTCTCTAAAACCATAGTTCTTGAGGGGAACTCGAGAAGCAAAACCCCAGAAGGGATCTTTGAAGTAATATCCCCAAGTGGGGTCTCGAGAGACGCAGCCCCAAAGAAGGGTCTAGAAGTCGCTTCCCCAGGAAAGAACTTAAGAAGCATAGCATTAGTGGAGGATCTGAACGTTATTGCTTCAGCAAAAGTCCCGGAAGTCATAGTCCCGGGAGAACTTTCGATAATTATCGACTCAGGGGTATATTTACTAAGCTCCCGATTTTGACCGAGATGCCGTTTTTTCTTCAAAGTGTCATCTCGGTTAATCTCGGTCATTTACTAAACACTAATCACGGCAGTGATGAGGGCATTCGTAATTTTTTGCTAGTTCAGGTAAAAAATTACGAATGAATACACCATCGGTCAAATTACGCCTGTTTAGATATGAATCTCGGTCATTTACTAAGAAGTGCAAAGCAAAAAAACACAAAACACTGCCGTGAAAAATTACAACTCGTAAAAAGTCCTAAAAAAAACAGACCTGCTTTTTTTTTCCGTGATTTGAGATGCATGCAGGGATCCATGAGATCCGTGCATGTATATCAGTGGGAAGGGGTGGGAAAGTGCTTATTTTTGCCAAAAAAATTGCGTGGGGTCCCCCCTCCTAAGCATAACCAGCCTCGGGCTCTTTGAGCCGATCCTGGTTGCAGAAATATGGGGAAAAAAATGACAGGGGTTCCCCCATATTTAAGCAACCAGCATCGGGCTCTGCGCCTGGTCCTGGTCCCAAAAATACGGGGGACAAAAAGAGTAGGGGTCCCCCGTATTTTTAAAACCAGCACCGGGCTCCACTAGCTGGACAGATAATGCCACAGCCGGGGGTCACTTTTATACAGCGCCCTGCGGCCGTGGCATCAAAAATCCAACTAGTCACCCCTGGCCGGGGTACCCTGGGGGAGTGGGGACCCCTTCAATCAAGGGGTCCCCCCCCCCCAGCCACCCAAGGGCCAGGGGTGAAGCCCGAGGCTGTCCCCCCCCCATCCAATGGGCTGCGGATGGGGAGGCTGATAGCCATTTGTGATAATGAAAAGATATTGTTTTTAGTAGCAGTACTACAAGTCCCAGCAAGCCTCCCCCGCATGCTGGTACTTGGAGAACCACAAGTACCAGCATGCGGCGGAAAAACGGGCCCGCTGGTACCTGTAGTACTACCACTAAAAAAATACCCAAAAAAACACAAGACACACACACCGTGAAAGTATAATTTTATTACATACATACACACATACATACATACATACTTACCTTATGTTCTCACGCAGGTCGGTCCTCTTCTCCAGTAGAATCCAAGGGCTACCTGTTGAAGAAATTCTACTCACCAGATCCATGGGTCCAGGCTCCTCGGCAAATCCAGGGTTAATCCACGTACTTGAATAAATAAAAAAAAACGGTGTCCCGACCACGAACTGAAAGGGGACCCATGTTTGCACATGGGTCACCTTCCCACGAATGCCAGAAACCCACTTTGACTTCTGTCCAAGTGGGTTTCTTCAGCCAATCAGGGAGTGCCACGTTGTAGCACTCTCCTGATCAGCTGTGTGCTGCTGTCCTCACTGACAGGCGGCACACGGCAGTGTTACAATGTAGCGCCTATGCGCTCCATTGTAACCAATGCTGGGAACTTTCTGCTCAGCGGTGACGTCACTTTAGGTCAACCGCAGGGCAGAAAGTTCCCATCATTGGTTACAATGTAGCGCATAGGCGCTACATTGTAACACTGCCGTGTGCTGCCTGTCAGTGAGGACAGGAGCACACAGCTGATCAGGAGAGTGCTACAACGTGGCACTCCCTGATTGGCTGAAGAAACCCACTTAGTCAGAAGGCAAAGTGGGTTTCTTGCATTCGTGGAAAGGTGACCCATGTGCAAACATGGGTCACCTTTCAGTTCGAGGTCGGGCAACCGTTTTTTTGTTTTATTCAAGTACGTGGATTATCCCTGGATTTGCCGAGGAGCCTGGACCACTGGATCTGGTGAGTAGAATTTCTTCAACAGGTAGCCCTTGGATTCTACTGGAGAAGAGGACCGACCTGCGTGAGAACATAAGGTAAGTATGTATGTATGTGTGTATGTATGTAATAAAATTATACTTTCACGGTGTGTGTGTCTTGTGTTTTTTTGGGTATTTTTTTAGTGGTAGTACTACAGGTACCAGCGGGCCCGTTTTTCCGCCGCATGCTGGTACTTGTGGTTCTCCAAGTACCAGCATGCGGAGGAGGCTTGCTGGGACTTGTAGTACTGCTACTAAAAACAATATCTTTTCATTATCACAAATGGCTATCAGCCTCCCCATCCGCAGCCCATTGGATGGGGGGGGGACAGCCTCGGGCTTCACCCCTGGCCCTTGGGTGGCTGGGGGGGGGGGACCCCTTGATTGAAGGGGTCCCCACTCCCCCAGGGTACCCCGGCCAGGGGTGACTAGTTGGATTTTTGATGCCAGGGCCGCAGGGCACTGTATAAAAGTGACCCCCGGCTGTGGCATTATCTGTCCAGCTAGTGGAGCCCGGTGCTGGTTTTAAAAATACGGGGGACCCCTACTCTTTTTGTCCCCCGTATTTTTGGAACCAGGACCAGGCGCAGAGCCCGATGCTGGTTGCTTAAATATGGGGGAACCCCTGTCAATTTTGTCCCCATATTTCTGCAACCAGGATCGGCTCAAAGAGCCCGAGGCTGGTTATGCTTAGGAGGGGGGACCCCACGCATTTTTTTTTTGGGGATTTTACATTGTTTAATTAAAAAAAAAAAAAATAAGAACCCCAGCACGGATCACACAGATCCGGCCGAGATTGATTGTAAAAAAAAACGGCAGTGTTTTGCTAATCACTGCCGTAAAAATAGGTAAAAAAAAACGAATGACATCGACATCGGAAGAAAAGAAAAACCCGAATACGACAGCTTAGTAAATCCATCGTAATCAATTCAAAAAGTTGCAGTTTTACACTGTCGATGTCATTCGTGATTGAACTTTGACCTTTTTTCGGAAATTACGAATCTTAGTAAATTTACCCCTCAGAGAGGGAGGCCGATGGCCCGATCCCAGTCAGGGAGGCCAACGGCCCGGTCCCAGTAAAAGAATCCGAGGTGCTGGCCCCAGCGGGGTTCTCGGAGGCCACTGCCCCAGCGGGTTTCTCGGAGGCCACTGCCCCAGCAGGGTTCCCGGAGGCCACTGTCCCAGCGGGGTTCTCGGAGGCCACTGTCCCAGCGGGGTTCTCGGAGGCCACTGTCCCAGCGGGGTTCCCGGAGGCCACTGTCCCAGCGGGGTTCCCGGAGGCCACTGTCCCAGTGGGGTTCCCGGAGGCCACTGTCCCAGCGGGGTTCCCGGAGGCCACTGCCCCAGCGGGGTTCCCGGAGGCCACTGCCCCAGCGGGGTTCCCGGAGGCCACTGCCCCAGCGGGGTTCCCGGAAGTCACTGCCCCGGGTGGGGTTCAGAAAGTCACTGCCCCGGGTGGGGTTCAGAAAGTCACTGCCCCGGGTGGGGTTCAGAAAGTCACTGCCCCGGGTGGGGTTCAGAAAGTCTCAGCCCCGGGTGGGGTTCAGAGAGTCTCAGCCTCGAGTAAGGTCAATAGTGACCAGGTCCTAGCAAAGCACTCCAGTCAGTCAGATGAGAAGGAAACAGATCCTGACTCTGATATCTCAACATCCATAACCTTTGATGGGGACTTCGCCCAATTTCTGGCGCTTTTCAAACACTATTACACTATTATGTTGTCTAGACCATTTCTGGGCATCACTTCAGAAAACCTTGGGCTCTATCTGATTTATTCTTTTAGAGGAGAGCCTTCTGAGTGGGCAACCAGCCTAATGAAAGCTGAAGATCCCATTCTTCAGGATCCCCTAGCATTCTGTGATGCAATTGTTAAAAGATACGGTTCCAAAGAAATTGGTTCAGGTTCCTCTAAGTCACCCGTCTTGTCTGCTGAGAGTCCACCAAATACTGTAAACTCTGCACAAGAGTCCCAGCCCGATGTTTTGACTGCAGGATGTGCTTTTATGACTTCTTCTTCTTCTAATAATAGTACTTTACCAGAAAGTTCAGCTCCCAAGGGTAAGAAACCTGTCTCTGATTTGAACGCAGCCTTGCTGGGTGGTACCATCAGTTCAGACAATGTTTGGGGAATTACCTTGGTCAGACCTAAAGAGCTTTGTAAAAAGAAGAAGAAGAAAAAGAAATAATTTTTTGACTCTTGCCTTGATTTAAAAAAAAAAAAAAAGAGATTTTTTTTTTTCCTCCTTGTCTTGTGTCCTGTGGCCACCGTTAGGGGGAGGGCACTGTTACAAGTTGTTGCTACAGCTTGTTTTTGTTTTCTTGTCTGTTAGACCAGTGTGTCAGGTTTTTTTTTTTGTATCCCTTGCTCTGGATAGTCTGAATTTTGGGGTCTTTTGACCCCTCCTCAAGGGGGGGGTAATGTTATGAGCCACGGCTGTGGCTCATTCCTGTTTTGCATTTTTGTTATGTATTTTATGTTATACTTCTGTTTATGTTCCCCGTGGGTGTCATGGGGTGCTCGGAGCTCACCCTTAAGGAGGGGATACTGTTATGAACCACAGGTAGTGGTTCATTTCTATTTTAAGTTTATTTAGTTGTCTTGCATGCAAGGATTTCCCATTGCTCTGTTTTAGATTACTCTTGTCTGCTGCCGCTGGTGAGTCTGTGCAATTGCAGCTTGTTCCCATGTGTTCAGCCTCATCTGGCTGCTAATTGCATCTTGTCAGCTTGGAGTCCTGCAATAGGCCAGCTGCACTGGATTATTAATTAGGCCTCTCTGTTATATGCTGGCTGATTGCAGTTCGCAGATGCTGGTGATATTTCTGGGTTTTCAGTCTGCTTGAGTTCTGAGCTTGGTTCCTGCTAGTTCCTGAGCTTCCTGAATGCTGAATCTGTTTGCTGAAAGTGTTTCCAGTCCTGCTGTATCCGGTCGTTCCTGTTCTCAGTTGTCCTGTACTCGGAAGTCGTCATCTGTTCCTGGAGTCCTGACTGAGCACCTTTGAACATCCAGTGGTGTTCGTGAGTCACGGCGTAGCCGTGTGTTGCGGCTTGGGCCGCTTAATTATTTATCTCTTATTATTTGTGTTCCGGAGCTTTTGCTGAGGATTCCGCTCCCACAGATCCACTCTGGTATCCAGCGGTGCTGGGTAGGAGTACGGACTAGTGGATTTTGGTTGTCCTTTTCCCTGGCGGGTTACCGCACATACCTCAGGTTTAGTCAGTTAGCTTGTAGCCCCTGGCCTGGTTGTTTAGTCAGAGGGCCCCTTGTTATCACCCTGTCTCGGATTTCCCTTTGTCTCCCATTAAGACCTGAGGGGGCATCGGAGTTGGGCAGACATAATCCGCCCTTCAAACGCGGCTGCCATGGGCTCAAGCAACCATAGTCTCGCAGGGGATTTCTGACCACACGGGCGAGACAACGGAGTTAGGGCGCCAGGGGCTATTCCCTTTCCATTCCCCTTTCCCAGCATTACGTCCTGGTGCTCTGGACTCGCTTCATAACATCTCCCTTGTTCTGAGCACCAGGAACCTAACAGAATGAGCCGAAATTCATATTATAGCACACTGCATGAGCCAAAATTCACATTATAGCACAATGAATGAGCCGAAATTCACATTATAGCACACTGAACGAGCCGAAATTCACATTATAGCACACTGAATGAGCCGAAATTCACATTATAGCACACTAAATGAGTCGAAATTCACATTGTAGCACACTGAATGAGCCGAAATTCACATTGTAGCACACTGAATGAGCCGAAATTCACATTATAGCACACTGAATGAGCCGAAAATTCACATTATAGCACACTAAATGAGCCGAAATTCACATTATAGCACATTGAATAAGCCGAAATTCACATTATAGAACACTAAATGAGCCGAAATTCACATTATAGCACACTGAATGAGCTGAAATTCAATTATAGCACACTGAATGAGCCGAAATTCACATTATAGCACGCTGAATGAGCCGAAATTCACATTATAGCACACTGAATGAGCCGAAATTCAATTGTAGAACACTGAATGAGCCGAAATTCGCATTATAGCACACTGAATGAGTCGAAATTCACATTATAGCACACTGAATGAACCGAAATTCACATTATAGCACACTAAATGAGCCGAAATTCACATTGTAGCACACTGAATGAGCCGAAATTCACATTGTAGCACACTGAATGAGACGAAATTCACATTATAGCACATTGAATGAGCTGAAATTCACATTATAGCACATGGTATGATCCACAATTCAGGGACAGGGACAGACAGAGTGATAGCAGGGAGAGAGTGAGTGACAGCAGGGAGAGAGAGAGTGACAGCAGGGAGAGAGAGAGAGTGACAGCAGGGAGAGAGAGAGAGTGACAGCAGAGAGAGAGAGAGTGACAGCAGGGAGAGAGAGAGTGACAGCAGGGAAGCAGGGGAACATTACCTGACTGTGGTCGGCGGAGGCACCCATGGGCAGCGGCGGTGATAAGGAGGCCTTTGGTGCGGTGAGGTCCCTCTGACCCCCATTTGTTGTGGGCGGCTGTGAGCGGGTGAGCGGCTGGCAACTGTGAGAGGGTGGGCGGCTGGCAGCGGTGAGCGGCTGGTGGCAGGTGGTGGGGAGCGGTGGGCGGTGGTGTGCAGGTTGGTGGCGGTGAGCGGCTGGTGGCGGTGAGCGGTGGGCAGCTGACGGTAGTGAGCGGCTGGGCGGCTGTGAGCTAGTCCAGCGCTCTACACAGCCGCCGAGCAGGGACGGGAGCACCATGTGCAGCAGGATGGCCACTTCCCTCGCCTCCTGCTGCACCCTCTTTCATTTAATAAAAAAAAAAAAAATATGGGGTCAGTGGAAGAAGTGGCGGTATGCCATACCGCTCCACTTCGACCACTATATATATATATATATATATATATATATACACATATATATACATACATACCAGGGAATTGATATAGAAAATGGTATTTATTATAAGCTCAGGGATCAACTGATTCCAGTCACTCTTCAAGGACACTCAGGGGACAGCATTACAGTACAGTCCGAGTACAGAGAGGAAGATGCACGGACTTCAGACCAGTCTTCTCCCCCCCCCCCGGACACTGTGCAGCGGTGCAGGCCTGGACTTCTGAGTCAGAAGTTCTGAAAAGACGACCCCCCGACACTATACGGCGGCCCTGGACTTCAGACCCCCCCAACAGACTGCTGCGAGCCAGCTGCCAGCGGCTCTCTTACATAAGTTTTGATTGGGGAAATGTCTCCGAGTCCGCTGGCCTGGAGCTGGGGCTGGACTGACTGAGCTCCTCGACTCTCTCTCCGTGCTGCTCAGTCACGTCACGTGTGCGGCGCCACTATGCACTGTGAGTGTGACTGTGACTGACAGAGGAGAGGGTGTGAGCTGGTGCTGGTCCCAGCGGCAGCAATCCAATCAGGATGTGCTGACAGCCTGCTGGGGCCGGCTCAGCTTCACATGTGATGTCCCCTCCGGCTCCAACTCCCGTCCATACTATATATATATATATATATATATATATATATGCATCCATTAAAAACGCCACTCAGAGATAATATAATGAAAAGCTGGATGTATTAACGTTTCGGAGCAGCAAGCCCCGTCCTCAGAATAACCACAGAAACATGTGGTTATTCTGAGGACGGGGCTTGCTGCTCCGAAACGTTAATACATCCAGCTTTTCATTATATTATCTCTGAGGGCCGTTTTTATTGGATGCATATCTTTTCACCTATTCTGGCACCGGAGGAAGCTGCTTTTTGATTGAGAGTGCCGGCTGACTTTGGAAATGTGTATATATATATATATATATATATATATATATACCTTTAAAATGCTGTATGCTCGGCACTCACTCTGAAAAGATGGTGTATGCTGCGGTGCCCTCCTGGAGGCGAAGACCTCTAATGAACGGATAAGGGAGGGAGGCGGCACTCATACAGGCTTGTATTGCAGTATAAAAAAGGTCAATTTATTCCGACATGTTTCGGGGTAATCACCCCGTCCTCAGGGTCATCATAGATAGTATGATGACCCTGAGGACGGGGTGATTACCCCGAAACATGTCGGAATAAATTGACCTTTTTTATACTGCAATACAAGCCTGTTTGAGTGCCGCCTCCCTCCCTTATCCGTGTATATATATATATATATATGTGTGTGTGTGTGTGTATATATATATGCACACACACACACACACACACACACACACACACACACACACACACACACACACACACACACACACACACACACATGTAATTAAACATTATTAATTCCGCCTGTTAGATAGAGAGCTTTATTTCCTTATAAAATATAAGTGGAGATTTACTCCAGAATTTCCTTTCACTTATATTTTCCCTTTACCTATAAATTGAGGCACTCTGTACATCGCCTTATAGTTCATTTTCTACACTAGTCTCATATTTTTTTAAACTAGAAATTAATGTAAATTCAGTTATAATTGAAGTATAAAAATGTATATGTAACATAGCTGTAACTTGGTAGCTTTGCTGCTGGCTACTGTGACATCACACCTAGCCTGTAACATCACTAGTGATGTGCACCAGAAATTGTTCGGGTTTTGTGTTTTGGTTTTGGTTCCGCGGCCGTGTTTTGGGTTCGAACGCGTTTTGGCAAAACCTCACTGAATTTTTTTTGTCGGATTCGGGTGTGTTTTGGATTCGGGTGTTTTTATCAAAAGACCCTAAAAAACAGCTTAAATCATTGAATTTGGGGGTCATTTTGATCCCATAGTATTATTAACCTCAATAACCATAATTTACACTCATTTACTGTCTATTCTGAACACCTCACACCTCACAATATTTTTTTTAGTCCTAAAATTTGCACCGAGGTCGCTGGTTGGCTAAGCTAAGCGACCCAAGTGGCCGACACAAACACCTGGCCCATCTAGGAGTGGCACTGCAGTGTCAGGCAGGATGGCCCTTCCAAAAACTACTCCCCAAACAGCACATGACGCAAAGAAGAAAAAAAAGAGGCGCAATGAGGTAGCTGTGTGAGTAAGCTAAGCGACCCTAGTGGCCGAAACAAACACCTGGCCCATCTAGGAGTGGCACTGCAGTGTCAGGCAGGTAGGCCCTTCCAAATAATACTCCCCAAACAGTACATGACGCAAAGAAGAAATAAAAGAGGCGCAATGAGGTAGCTGTGTGAGTAAGCTAAGCGACCCTAGTGGCCGACACAAACACCTGGCCCATCTAGGAGTGGCACTGCAGTGTCAGGCAGGATGGCCCTTCCAAAAAATACTCCCCAAACAGCACATGACGCAAAGAAGAAAAAAAAGAGGCGCAATGAGGTAGCTGTGTGAGTAAGCTAAGCGACCCTAGTGGCCGACACAAACACCTGGCCCATCTAGGAGTGGCACTGCAGTGTCATGCAGGATGGCCCTTTCAAAAAATACTCCCCAAACAGCACATGACGCAAAGAAGAAAAAAAGAGGCGCAATGAGGTAGCTGTGTGAGTAAGCTAAGCGACCCTAGTGGCCGACACAAACACCTGGCCCATCTAGGAGTGGCACTGCAGTGTCACGCAGGATGGCCCTTTCAAAAAATACTCCCCAAACAGCACATGACGCAAAGAAGAAAAAAAGAGGCGCAATGAGGTAGCTGTGTGAGTAAGCTAAGCAACCCTAGTGGCCGACACAAACACCTGGCCCATCTAGGAGTGGCACTGCAGTGTCAGGCAGGATGGCCCTTCCAAAAAATACTCCCCAAACAGCCCATGACGCAAAGAAGAAAAAAAAGAGGCGCAATGAGGTAGCTGTGTGAGTAAGCTAAGCGACCCTAGTGGCCGACACAAACACCTGGCCCATCTAGGAGTGGCACTGCAGTGTCAGGCAGGATGGCCCTTCCAAAAAATACTCCCCAAACAGCACATGACGCAAAGAAAAATGAAAGAAAAAAGAGGTGCAAGATGGAATTGTCCCCTCCCACCCACCCTTATGTTGTATAAACAGGACATGCACACTTTAACCAACCCATCATTTCAGCGACAGGGTCTGCCACACGACTGTGACTGAAATGACTGGTTGGTTTGGGCCCCCACCAAAAAAGAAGCAATCAATCTCTCCTTGCACAAACTGGCTCTACAGAGGCAAGATGTCCACCTCATCATCATCGTCCGATTCATCACCCCTTTCACTGTGTACATCCCCCTCCTCACAGATTATTCATTCGTCCCCACTGGAATCCACCATCTCAGATCCCCGTGTACTTTCTGGAGGCAATTGCTGCTGGTGAATGTCTCCATGGAGTAATTGATTATAATTCATTTTAATGAACATCATCTTCTCCACATTTTCTGGAAGTAGCCTCGTACGCCGATTGCTGACAAGGTGAGCGGCGGCACTAAACACTCTTTCGGAGTACACAATGGAGGGAGGGCAACTTAGGTAGAATAAAGCCAGTTTGTGCAAGGGCCTCCAAATTGCCTCTTTTCCCTGCCAGTATACATACGGACTGTCTGACGTGCCTACTTGGATGCGGTCACTCATATAATCCTCCACCATTCTTTCAATGGTGAGAGAATCATATGCAGTGACAGTAGACGACATGTCAGTAATCGTTGGCAGGTCCTTCAGTCCGGACCAGATGTCAGCATCAGCAGTCGCTCCAGACTGCCTTGCATCACCGCCAGCGGGTGGGCTCGGAATTCGTAGCCTTTTCCTCGCACCCCCAGTTGCGGGAGAATGTGAAGGAGGAGATGTTGACAGGTCGTGTTCCGCTTGACTTGACAATTTTCTCACCAGCAGTTCTTTGAACCCCTGCAGACTTGTGTCTGCCGGAAAGAGAGATCCAACGTAGGTTTTAAATCTAGGATCGAGCACGGTGGCCAAAATGTAGTGCTCTGATTTCAACAGATTGACCACACGTGAATCCTGGTTAAGCGAATGAAGGGCTCCATCCACAAGTCCCACATGCCTAGCGGAATCGCTCTGTTTTAGCTCCTCCTTCAATGCCTCCAGCTTCTTCTGCAAAAGCCTGATGAGGGGAATGACCTGACTCAGGCTGGCAGTGTCTGAACTGACTTCACGTGTGGCAAGTTCAAAGGGCAGCAGAACCTTGCACAACGTTGAAATCATTCTCCACTGCACTTGAGACAGGTGCATTCCACCTCCTTTGCCTATATCGTGGGCAGATGTATAGGCTTGAATGGCCTTTTGCTGCTCCTCCATCCTCTGAAGCATACAGAGGGTTGAATTCCACCTCGTTACCAACTCTTGCTTCAGATGATGGCAGGGCAGGTTCAGGTTTTTTTGGTGGTGCTCCAGTCTTCTGTACGCGGTGCCTGCACGCCGAAAGTGGCCCGCAATTCTTCAGGCCACCGACAGCATCTCTTGCACGCCCCTGTCGTTTTTTAAATAATTCTGCACCACCAAATTCAAGGTATGTGCAAAACATGGGACGTGCTGGAATTTGCCCAGATGTAATGCACGCACAATATTGCTGGCGTTGTCCGATGCCACAAGTCCCCAGGAGAGTCCAATTGGGGTAAGCCATTCTGCGATGATCTTCCTCAGTTGCCGTAAGAGGTTTTCAGCTGTGTGCGTATTCTGGAAAGCGGTGATACAAAGCGTAGCCTGCCTAGGAACGAGTTGGCATTTGCGAGATGCTGCTACTGGTGCCGCCGCTGCTGTTCTTGCAGCGGGAGGCAATACATCTACCCAGTGGGCTGTCACAGTCATGTAGTCCTAAGTCTGCCCTGCTCCACTTGTCCACATGTCCGTGGTTAAGTGGACATTGGGTACAACTGCATTTTTTAGGACACTGTGGAGTCTTTTTCTGACGTCCGTGTACATTCTCGGTATCGCCTGCCTAGGGAAGTGGAACCTAGATGGTATTTGGTAACGGGGGCACACTACCTCAAGAAATTGTCTAGTTCCCTGTGAACTAACGGCGGATACCGGACGCACGTCTAACACCAACATAGTTGTCAAGGCCTCAGTTATCCGCTTTGCAACAGGATGACTGCTGTGATATTTCATCTTCCTCGCAAAGGACTGTTGGACAGTCAATTGCTTACTGGAAGTAGTACAAGTGGTCTTCCGACTTCCCCTCTCGGATGACGATCGACTCCCAGCAGCAACAACAGCAGCGCCAGCAGCAGTAGGCGTTACACTCAAGGATACATCGGAGGAATCCCAGGCAGGAGAGGACTCGTCAGACTTGACAGTGACATGGCCTGCAGGACTATTGGCTTTCCTGTCTAAGGAGGAAATTGACACTGAGGGAGTTGGTGTTGTGGTTTGCAGGAGCTTGGTTACAAGAGGAAGGGATTTAGTTGGCAGTGGACTGCTTCCGCTGTCACCCAAAGTTTTTGAACTTGTCAATGACTTCTGATAAATGCGCTGCAGGTGACGTATAAGGGAGGATGTTCCTAGGTGGTTAACGTCCTTACCCCTACTTATTACAGCTTGACAAAGGCAACACACAGCTTGACACCAGTTGTCCGCATTTCTGTTGAAATACTTCCATACTGAAGAGCTGATTTTTTTGGTATTTTCACCAGGCATGTCAATGGCCATATTCCTCCCACGGACAACAGGTGTCTCCCCGGGTGCCTGACTTAAACAAACAACCTCACCATCAGAATCCTCCTTGTCAATTTCCTCCCCAGCGCCAGCAACACCCATATCCTCATCCTGGTGTACTTCAACACTGACATCTTCAATTTCACTATCAGGAACTGGACTGCGGGTGCTCCTTTCAACACTTGCAGGGGGCGTGCAAATGGTGGAAGGCGCAAGCTCTTCCCGTCCAGTGTTGGGAAGGTCAGGCATCGCAACCGACACAATTGGACTCTCCTTTGGGATTTGTGATTTCGAAGAACGCACAGTTCTTTGCTGTGCTTTTGCCGCAAGTCTTTTTTTTTTCTAGCGAGAGGATGAGTGCTTCCATCCTCATGTGAAGCTGAACCACTAGCCATGAACATAGGCCAGGGCCTCAGCCATTCCTTGCCACTCCGTGTCGTAAATGGCATATTGGCAAGTTTACGCTTCTCCTCAGACGCTTTTAATTTTGATTTTTGGGTCATTTTTTTAGTGATCTTTTGTGTTTTGGATTTTACATGCTCTGTACTATGACATTGGGCATCGGCCTTGGCAGACGACGTTGATGGCATTTCATCGTCTCGGCCATGACTAGTGGCAGCAGCTTCAGCACGAGGTGGAAGTGGATCTTGATCTTTCCCTATTTTTTTAACCTCCACATTTTTGTTCTCCATATTTTGCGCACAACTAAAAGCCACCACAGGTATACAATGTAGATGGATGGATAGTATAGTATTACTTATACTTATGGACGACGAGTGCACTGACGACACAGAGGTAGGTACAGCCGTGGCCTACCGTACTGCTGCTTAGTGCTTATATATAAATATAATATACTGTATAACGGACCTGGTGGACAGTGTCAGCAGACTGCTAAACTAGTATGAAGAAAGAAAAAAAAAACACCACAGGTATACAATGTAGATGGATGGATAGTGTAGTATTACTTATACTTATGGACGACGATTGCACTGACGACACAGAGGTAGGTACAGCCGTGGCCTACCGTACTGCTGCTTAGTGCTTATATATATGATATACTGTATAACGGACCTGGTGGACACTGTCAGCAGACTGCTAAACAAACTAGTATGAAGAAAGAAAGAAAAAACACCACAGGTATACAATGTAGATGGATGGATAGTATAGTATTACTTATACTTATGGACGACGAGTGCACTGACGACACAGAGGTAGGTACAGCCGTGGCCTACCGTACTGCTGCTTAGTGCTTATATATAAATATAATATACTGTATAACGGACCTGGTGGACAGTGTCAGCAGACTGCTAAACAAACTAGTATGAAGAAAGAAAAAAAAAACACCACAGGTATACAATGTAAATGGATGGATAGTATAGTATTACTTATACTTATGGACGACGAGTGCACTGACGACACAGAGGTAGGTACAGCCGTGGCCTACCGTACTGCTGCTTAGTGCTTATATATAAATATAATATACTGTATAACGGACCTGGTGGACAGTGTCAGCAGACTGCTAAACAAACTAGTATGAAGAAAGAAAAAAAAAAACACCACAGGTATACAATGTAGATGGATGGATAGTATAGTATTACTTATACTTATGGACGACGAGTGCACTGATGACACAGAGGTAGGTACAGCCGTGGCCTACTGTACTGCTGCTTAGTGCTTATATATATGATATACTGTATAACGGACCAGGTGGACAGTGTCAGCAGACTGCTAAACAAACTAGTATGAAGAAAGAAAAAAAAAAACACCACAGGTATACAATGTAGATGGATGGATAGTATAGTATTACTTATACTTATGGACGACGAGTGCACTGACGACACAGAGGTAGGTACAGCCGTGGCCTACCGGTCTGCTGCTTAGTGCTTATATATAAATATAATATACTGTATAACGGACCTGGTGGACAGTGTCAGCAGACTGCTAAACTAGTATGAAGAAAGAAAAAAAAAACACCACAGGTATACAATGTAGATGGATGGATAGTATAGTATTACTTATACTTATGGACGACGAGTGCACTGACGACACAGAGGTAGGTACAGCCGTGGCTTACCGTACTGCTGCTTAGTGCTTATATATAAATATAATATACTGTATAACGGACCTGGTGGACACTGTCAGCAGACTGCTAAACAAACTAGTATGAAGAAAGAAAAAAAAAACACCACAGGTATACAATGTAGATGGATGGATAGTATAGTATTACTTATACTTATGGACGACGAGTGCACTGACGACACAGAGGTAGGTACAGCCGTGGCCTACTGTACTGCTGCTTAGTGCTTATATATATATGATATACTGTATAACGGACCTGGTGGACAGTGTCAGCAGACTGCTAAACAAACTAGTATGAAGAAAGAAAAAAAAAACACCACAGGTATACAATGTAGATGGATGGATAATATAGTATTACTTATACTTATGGACGACGAGTGCACTGACGACACAGAGGTAGGTACAGCCATGGCCTACCGTACTGCTGCTTAGTGCTTAATTATATATATAATATACTGTGTAACGGTCGGACCTGGTGGACACTGTCAGCAGACTAGCATGAAGAAAGAAAAAAAAAACACCACAGTGTTTTTCAGGCAGACAAACGTATACTGGTCTGGTGGTCACTGTCAGCAAAACTGTGCACTGTACTCCTGCTATAACTGCTCCCCAGTCCCCACAATTAGGCAGTGTGAGCAGTGCACTCAGCACAGATATATCATGCAGCAGTGCAGCACACTGAGTGAGCACAGATATGGTGGAGCGTTTTTTTTCAGGCAGAGAAACAACGGATTAGACTCAAAACCCTGCACTGTACTCCCTAACAGCTGCTCCCCGTCCCCAATCCTCCCCACAATTAAAACTAAGTCACTCAGTTTTTTTTTTTTCTAATACAACGGAGAGGACGCCAGCCACGTCCTATCCCTATCAATCTCAATGCACGTGTGAAAATGGCGGCGACGCGCGGCTCCTTATATAGAATCCGAGTCTCGCGAGAATCCGACAGCGGGATGATGACGTTCGGACGCGCTCGGGTTAACCGAGCAAGGCGGGAGGATCCGAGTCGCTCGGACCCGTGTAAAAAAAAAGGTGAAGTTCGGGCGGGTTCGGATTCCGAGGAACCGAACCCGCTCCTCACTAAACATCACTAGCCTGTGACATCACAATGCTTCATCCTGTAACATTCTATCTACAGCTGCTGAAGTTTCCAGTTACCATGCAGTAAGACAGGAAGGAGGATGTGAGTCCTACATAGGAGGGTATGATGGAGGGGGGTAAGGAAGATAGAAGAGTGCAGTATAGCCAGCTGAAAGGCAAGACAAGATAGACAGAAGAGGGAATATAGGTACACAAACATAATTAGGAGAAGTGTAGGAAGAAATGACATATTTAGGAATAAAAATGTAGCGTACAGATAAGTCTCTATGAGGCAGGATCTTGGCTTTGGGATGAAAAAGTAAATAAAATAGATAAATGGGATATTGATACATTTGAAAGTATGTTGTTTGGTTTAAGAAAAATTGGGAAACTGGTTGACTCATGGACAGTTTATTGTACTTAAACTAGTACTATGCTTAAGGATAGTCTTTTGTGTTTTTTAGATCATAATCTGGCAAAGAGATTTGAAGAGTGTCAGGTGACCGGCAAAGAGATCTGCAAAGTGTCAGTTAAAGACAACGGGAGGAGTCGCATAGGCAGCAAGGACTGGAGGATAACATGCAGAAGGTAAGTTACCACACTTGTGTAATTGCGTGTGTGGTAGGGGGTATTGAGAGCACAGTACAAAACAGAGAATATGGTGGGGAAGAGCAGACAATACAAAACATGCAGAAGGGGGCAGCTCAGTATAGGACATACAGATGGTGTGGGGACAGGGGCAGTGCTACGGTGTTCGGCGCCCCCTTGCAAATTATAAATTTGAGCCCTCTCATACTTTGTAAAGTGACAGCGAGCTGCCTGAAAAGGGGTGTGATCTCACAAAGAAGAGGCATGGCCACACAATAGTACTCCCAATTCAAATTACACCACATAAAAGCACAATTTTATTCACATTACACTGCATGTAGTGCCCCTGATTCATAGTACGCCAAAGAGTAGTAAGTAGTATCCCTTATTCACATTACATCACACAGTAGCGCCCCCTAGTCACATTATGTTACACAGTAGTGCCCATTATACACTTAATGTCCACAGTAGTAATAGCCCTTACAAATAATGCCCACAGTAGTGTGCTGCTTATACACATTATGCCCCCAGTAGTGCCCCTTACTTGCATAATGTCAACAGTAGTAATGCCCCTTATACACATGTTGCACTTAGTAGTAGTGCCACTTATACACATAATGCCCTCAGTAGTAGTGCCGCTTATACACATAATTCCCACAGTAGTAGTGCCGCTTATGTGCATAAGGGGCCTAATTCAGAACTGATTGCAGCAGCAAATTTGTTCTCTAATGTGCAAAGCCATGTGCACTGCAGGGGGGTGGGTAGATATAACATGTGCAGGGAGAGTTAGATTTGGGTGGGGTGTGTTCAAACTGAAATCTAGATTGCAGTGTAAAAATAAAGCAGCCAGTGTTTACCCTGCACAGAAACAATATAACCCACCCAAATCTAACTCTCTCTACACATGTTTTTCCCCCCTCCCCCCTGCAGTGCACATGGTGTTGCCCATTAGAGAACAAATTTGCTGCTGCGATCAGGTCTGAATTAGGCCCAATGTCCACAATAGTAGTGCCCCTTATACACATAATGTAATTTCTAATATAAAGGATAGTTACAGTAGCTTTATCATTATGACTGTAACCTGCACACTGTGGGTACTGTATGATACTAACATGGTCTTAGCACTAGGGAAGATGAAACCTGGAGCAGGTAACTTGGGTCTTTATGAGACAGGATCTTGGTTTTGGATGAAAAAAATCACTAAAATAGATGAATTGCAAATTAATAAAATTGAAAGTACGCAGCAAAATGTAGTAGTACAATTATACGCATTTGATGTCTGACCAAGAAATTCTGGTTTAGATCATCATCTGGTAAAGTTCTGGCAAAGAGATTTGCAGAGTGTCGGGTGACCGGCAAAGAGATCTGCAAAGTGTCAGTTGAAGACGACAAGAGGGGTCGCAGAGGCAGCAAGGACTGGAGGATAACATGCAGGAGGTTAGTTACCATACTTGTGTAATTGTGTATGTAGTGGGGGTATTGGGAGCACAGTACAAAACAGAGACTATGGTGGAGGAGAGCGGACAATACAAAACATGCAGAAAGGGGCAGCTCAGTATGGGACATACAGATGGTGTGGGGGCAGAGGTGGTGCTAGGGTGTTCGATGCCCCCTGCAAATTATAAATTTGAGCCCTTTGTAAAGTGATAGCGAACAGCCTGTAAAAAATGGGTGTGGTCTCACAAAGAAGGGGTGTGGCCACACAATAGTACCCCCAATTCAAATTACGCCACACAAAAGCACAATCTTATTCACATTACACCACATGTAGTGCCACTGATTCATAGTAAACCACATAGTAGTGTCCCTTATTCACATTACATCACACAGTAGCGCCCTAGTCACGTTATGCTACACAGTAGTGCCCATTATACACATAATGCCCACAGTAGTAATGCCCCTATTTTTTTCTGTTTGTTTCCCTTAATGTCAAAACTGGATAATCCGCTCCTCTGGAGATAGTGAAATGGCTGACCTGTTTATCAATGAACTGGGGGCAGATATACAAAGCCTGGAAGAGTTGTAAAGTGGAGAAGAAAAATCTAACAATCAATCATTTACTATCTGTTATTTTTCAAACACAGCCTGTAACATGGCAGTTAGGAGCTAATTGGCTGGTACTTTATCTCTATCCACTTTATCACTCTACAGGGCTTAATACATCTCCCCCATAGAATAACCAAATGATGAAATAGAACACAATGGTATAAATTATGTGAAATAGAGCTGTAACAATGAATCCCTATCTTTGCATAAAATAAAGGTGACATAGCCCTTTTTCCTAGAGTCCTTTTCCTTACCACCCAGGGGGCCTGATTCAGATGTGGATGCAAAGTTGCTGTTGCATGCAAGTGGCTCAATGCTTTTTCACTGCGCATGCATGTAAGCTGCACTGCACACAAGATGAGATCAAGCTCACATAGAGGATCCCATCGCAAAGTGATTGACAGGAAGTCGGTATTTGGGGTGGTAATGGGGATGGCTAACTGTACACAGGCATGTCAGTTCTGTTCAAACACCTTTCCGTGCGCATGTATAAATTACCCATTGCGACCTGTGTTGTTGCTGGAGAGCCCTCTGTGTCTATTAGACTTGCTCAGCCTATGACTGCTCAGACTAACTCAGGGTAGACTACGATGCAATTGCTAATGGCAAAAGATTGGAGCAACGATCACTTTATTTGTTATTATTTATTAGCAGTTTCTTATATAGCGCAGCATATTCCGTTGCGCTTTACAATTAGAACAACAGTTATAGAACAAAACTAGGCAAAAGCAGACAGACATAGGGGTAGGAAAGCCCTGCTTGCAATTACAATCTATAGGGAAATAGGCATTGATACACAAGGATAGATGCTACCTATTGCATAATGGTCCACTAGATTGCTAGGTTCTTAATGGGTTGTATGATATGATAACCTAGCAATGTTGGAAGACAAAATATGGGAGGTTATGTAGACTGTACAGAGAGGATGTAATTAGATAGGGAAGCATTGAATGTTATGTGGGTGGGTCTGGAATTTGATAGGCTTGTCTGAAGAGATTAATTTTCAGGGAACATTTAAATGTTTGGAGACTAAAGGTGAGTCTTATTGTGTGTGGGAGGGCATTCCACAGAGTGGGGGAAGCCCGGATAAAATCCTGTAATTTTGAATGGGAACAAGTAATACATGTGGATGAGAGACACAGATCTTGTGCAGAGCGGAGAGGCCTGGTAGGGAGAAAGTTTGAGATGAGTGAACAGATGTATGATGGTACAGTTTGGTTAATAGCCTTGTATGTAAGTAAAAGTATTTTAGATTTAACACTGTAGAATACCGGTAACCAATGGAGGGACTGACAGAGCGGATCATCAGACAAAGAATGTCTAGCAAGGAAGATTAGCCTCGCAGCTGCATTTAAAATGGATTGTAGTGGTGAAAGCCTATGTTTGGGAAGACCAGTAAGGAGACTATTACAATAATCAATGCTGGAGATGATGAGTGCATGGATTAGAATTTTTGCAGTGTCTTGTGTAAGATAAGGACTTATTTTAGATATGCTTTGTAGGTGCATGTAACATGATTTAGAGACAGATTGAATGTGTGGAACAAAGGACAGGTCAGAGTCAAGGTTGACACCTAGGCAGCGAGCTTGTGGGGTAGGGTGAATAGTTGCATTGTCAACAGTTATGGAGATATCAGGTTGGTAACTACTATTGGCTGGTGGGAAAATAATTCTGTTTTGGAAATGTTGAGTTTGAGGTGACGAGATGACATCCAAGATGAAATGGCAGACAGGCAATGAACCAATACAGATATTGAAAAATCTGGGGAGAATAGGTAGATTTGAGTATCATCAGCGTACAAATGAAACTGAAATCCAAAGGAGCTGATTAGTTTACCAAGAGATGAGGTATAGGTTGAGAAAAGCAGAGGACCTAAGACTGAGCCTTGGAGTACTCCAGCTGATAAAGGTAGAGAAGAGGAGGTAGAATCAGATAAATTAACACTGAAAGAGTGATTAAGTAAGGGCTGTGTCCTGAAGACCTAGGTATTCTAGTGTTTGTATGAGAAGAGAGTGGTCAACAGTGTCAAAAGCAGCAAAGAGATCTAGAAGAATAAGAAGTATGTAATGGTCTTTCGATCTAGCAGTGACCAGATCATTCACTACATTGGTCAGTGCAGTCTCTGTGGAGTGGTGGGCACAAAAGCCTGACTGAAGTGGGTCCAGTAAGTTGTGGGAGTTAAGAAAGTGTGTAAGGCGAGTGTAGGCAAGTCTCTCAAGTAGCTTGGAGAGACATGGGAGATGAGAAATGGGACGGTAGTAAGAGAGAGTGTTTGGGTCAGAATTGTGTTTTTTTTGTTTTTTTTTCAGAATGGGAGTAATCACTGCGTGCTTTAACAGAGAAGGAAAGATGCCAGTAGATAGAGAGAGAGAGAGAGAGAGAGAGAGAGAGAGAGAGAGAGAGATTACAGATTTTAGTTAAGGTTGGGATAAGCACAGGAGACAAAGTATTACTGACTTGTGAGGGTATAGGATCAAGAGGAGATGTAGTAGAGTAGGAGGATGAAAGGAGTGTTGATACTTCATCTTCACTTGTGGGATCAAATAAAGAGAAAGTGCTAGAGGGTTCAGGGAGGGAATTGAGCAGGTCACTGGCTGAGTTAGAGCATACCATTTCAGCTCGTATTTTATCAGTCTTATTCTTGAAGTAGGAAGCAAGTTCTTGTGCACGGATAGTAGCTAGTGGGGGAGGTGAGGGAGGGTACAGAAGGGATTTAAATGTATTAAAAAGTTGCTTGGGGTTGGTGGCATGAGAAGAGATAAGAGATTGGAATTACGTTTTTTTTTTGGCAGTGTCCAGGGCCTGAAACAGGAGTGGTAGGTGGATTTATATGTGAGAAAATTACTTGGATTCTGAGATTTACGCCACTGACGTTCTACTTTACGTGACAGTATTTGTAGGTTTCTTGTTGATTTAGAGTGCCACAGTTGGCATCTAAGCCTACGTGGAATGTGATGGGTAGCTGGAGTCTAGAGTCTGGTGCAGGTGGGATACAGCAGTCTCAAGTGTGGTAAATGTAGAAATTGGTGAGAGCAGTTGTTGCAGAGAAGTGGAAAGTTGTTGAAAATTTATTTTGTTAGTATTTCTGCGGGTTAGAGGAGGCTTGCTTGGTTTTAGTGTCATAGCATTTGGAGTAATGGAAGAGATTGAGAAGGTGATCAGGTTGTGATCAGAGAGAGGGAAAGGAGTGTTAATGAATTCAGAAACTGAGCAGAGCCTGGTGAACACAAGATCAAGACAGTGGCCCTCCTGGTGAGCAGAGGAGTCAGACCATTGGGTGAGGCCAAGAGAGGAGGTTAGAGAGAGGAGTTTGGAGACATGAACAGATTGTGGACTGTCAACAGCTATATTGAAATTGCCCATAATGATGGTGGAGATGTCAGAGGATACGAAGTGTGGGAGCCAGAGAAAAAAATCTTCTAGAAATTGTTGTTTGGGTTGCTCAGGAGGGCAATAGATAGCTGAAACACGCAGAGGGAAGGGGGTGCAAATCCTAATAGAGTGAACTTCAAATGATGTGAATGCGAGTGATTGAGCCTGAGGTAGAACTGTGTAAGTGAAAAATTGGGACAGTAATATTCCAACCTCACCACCTTTACTATGACCAGGCCTGGATGTGTGTGAAGTGGAAACCACCATGTGACAGTGCTGCAGGGGAGGCTATGTCTGATTGTGTGATCCATGTTTCTGTTATAGCCAGCAGATTAAAGTTGTGAGAGATAAAAAGGTCATGGATGGATGTTAATTTGTTACAAACAGAGCATGCATTCAATAAGGCACATTTTAGTGACTTAGAGGGGTATAGGTGGCATGTGATATTTAAGAAGTTATATGGATTTCTATGTTGTTTTGAAACAGCTAAGTGTGAGTTGGACAGGTGGTTGGGGCCTGGATTTGGCGATATGTCACCAGCTAATAAAAGCCGAAGAGTGAGATAAATATTGGTGGATGTTTGTGAGTGTTTATTATGGTGGCCAATTGTGGTTGTCAAAGTACTTCTAGAGAAGTAAGTATAAAGTTCATGAGTGTGTAGAAGAGGGGAGTGGATAATAGAAGCTGTAATGTGCACAGAGGGGTGAGTTGTAGGGTGAGTGTAGAATGTGTTAAATTTGGTAAGAATTCCATGAATTGAAATAAGAAACAGTAGTATGGTGAACATACTGTGGTAGTTTGTGAGTTAATTTTGGATTAAGTGGTGTAGGAATAAATTGTTTCAATTTAAAGTTACCTTTCCTTGATGTTGCTCAATGTTTGTTCAACTGTTTTTTTTTTACTGTTCAGATAGCACACTCTGTTAATCCACACTTAGTTAATTCCATGCTAGGTGCCGCCTTGACTGAATCTTAAGAAATACTATGTCTGAATAAGATATAAGCCTACCTCTGAACATTTGGTCACCTGATTGAAATGCTAATTGATCAAAGAACCTATACTTGCCAAAGCTACTGACCTTTGGCAGGTATAGGTAAGTCTTGTACACCTTCTATTACCCATAGCTCCTGGGGGATGGGGGAGGGGGGTTAGATCTAGGCTGCAGGTGGGGAGAGGTTAGGGTTAGGCTGCAGGCAGGGTGGGTTAGGCACCCCCAGGGGTGGTTAGGCTGTGGGGGAGGGAGGGTTAGGTTTAGGCAGCGGGGACAGAGGTTAGGATTGGGCACCTCCACAGGAGGGTTAGGGTTAGGCCTAAAGGGGGGAGGTGTTAGGCTATAGACAGGGAGGGTTAAGGAGGTGAGGAGAGAGGAAAACACCCCTTACTCCCCCCTGTCAGTCTTTTTTGCACCGGGAACCCGGCGTTGGTATTACGACCACCAGGATCCCGTGCGCCGGGATATCATTCTGATCCCTCTATTAGTACACCTCTTAATGCCCAGAGGGAAGAGCAATCCTGAAGCCATGGTTTCCCAGAGGTTTCCTCCCAAGGTGGGTTTTCCTCTCCTGAGTGCAGAAGGATGACTCTTCGTGAGTTCAGAGGTGTAGCTTGTATGCCATAATCAATCTCATGCTTGTCCCTACAATGTATAAGAAGTAAAATAATCGCTAATGCGATCACTTCTGGGTTTAGACCCCAGCTGCGCTACATCACATGTGCATTCATCAAACTGCATATGTGAGAGCAGACAGTAATGCAGAGGGATCCCAAGAATCCTTCTTCTGGAAAGAATTGTATAATGTAGCCCACAGGCTACAGACGTCATTTAGAAATGGCATTAGCTGCCGGACCAAGCTCAGAAATGCTTTGCATTCTGGAGGTTGGCAAGTTTCGCAGTTTACCAACTGCCATAAAAACTTTTGGTGGCTGCTTTTGTGATCACAATAGAAGGAACACAGCAGATATCTTCAATATCTATTGCAGTTCCCAATACATACATTCAGGGGCTGGTTAATATTTGTGGGCAGCCTCCAAATCCGACTGTTTATGGAGATGTCTCGCAGATATTATTTGTTAAATATTCTTCATAATAACATTTTTATATTTTAGCATAAACTAAAAAATGTTTTATGTATTCATTGACTGAGTCTCCCGTCTTTACTGAATGCTAATTTCACAGGGTCCGCAAATTATTACTGATATGACTGTTACGCTACTGTCCTGCTGGTGCTCCTGACCTGCTGTATAGCAGCTGGACATACTGTATATTTTATACACAGCACTCTTGAAAAAGTGGAAATGTTCAAAGCACCCAATCATCTTCTGTCACTTATCAAGCACAGTACATGAAATGATCCTGTAGTTAGAAGCATCATTTGCTTTGGGTAAATACCCAACATTATTTCTCTCTGCGGCTTGCTACATCTCCTGGAAAATATAATATCACCCTTTCACTTAATTAACAAGTTAAATTAATGATTGACAATTTCTTTGTCTAGGAAACAGGTTAAGAAATTCACAGTATAAGATAATGTTAAAAAGGGTTTCCATCTTCCAATAACTTTCTAATGGCTTGTCAATACCCTCCTGGTACATTTACTTTACTTTATCATTCACGTTTCTTCTATGCCAGACAGGGGCAGATTGGGAACTTAAAGTGGCCCTTGAAAAATATGCAGAGTGGCCTCATGTAGGTTTTAGTAAGTCAGCTTTAAGCGGGGCCCAACACAAATATGGGGTTTGCAAATTGTTAGCATTAGTCACAATGGTAGTGAGCAAGGCCAATGGGACCCCCACGGACGGAACCGGATTTATACATTTGTACTGAGAGTGCTGCCTACTCGGTGCCTCCAGTAAGCGATGGAGTATAACATGTAGAAATGAGCTGCGCAGCTCATTTCTACACTTATATACCTGGAGAAGTGATAAAGTGGAAGGTGATAATGCACCAGCCAATTGGCTCCTAACTCTCAAGTCACAGGCTGGATTTGAAAAATGACAGGAGCTGAATGGTTGGTGCATTATCACCTTCCACTTTATCACTTCTCCAAGCTTAATACATCTGCCCCAAAGTTCCTATTTATATGTAAACTAGTTGCCAGCCGGTCAAAATGATGGATTAACATTAACAGTAATGTCGGCACCGGCCGCTGTGCGCACCCAAACGGAGCAACACTTGAATTGCTCCGTTGGGCGCCATGTTCTGACCGCCTATGAGCAAAACACTTGAATTCCCTATAGTGGTGAGGAACAGTGTTAGCCTTTTATTATTTAGGATGAGTTTAAGTTTTGCCAACACACGCTTTTTATGCTTACAGCTTTAAATATGTTGGTAGTTAGTTTTTTGAAAGTAGCAATCTATGGCCAGTATCCAATTGCATGTGGTAATTTACTGCACATCAAGAACGGAGTAAAATTGGGCAATAGTATATCGGGCTATCCAATTATAGCCCATTTTTATTTATTTTTTGTTTAATCAGTTTTTATTCAAGGGTTTTAGATGCATCAACAGATAGTGGGAAAGTTCCCACACAAATACAGGCAGGAAAACCTCAACATCAACAGTGCAGATGCATTAAATATAAGTCGAGTTAAACAGATGTCAAAGAGAAGAGTAAACAACCCTGTGGGAGCATAGGTGTGTTAGGGGTGGCGTTTACTTAGTGATGTAGGAGATAAATTTAGCCTGCATCCGTGAGGGCGTTCCCACAACTCTTGAATATGTAGAATAATAGAATAAGAAGAGTTAAAGAATAGGGGCGCCCGAAGGCGTTAAGATAGAAGTAGAAAGATGGGTGGGGTAAGAAAGGAAGAGGGTAAGAGAAGGTCGGAGGGAGTTAGGAACGTAGAGGGGAGGGGGGGAGGGGGGAGTTACCACTTAATAAGGTTATGGAATGTAGCGAAGAAAAATCTGTTACCATCCAAGGGAGTGGCCAAGTAAGCCTGGGAGGTCTTGTATTCCAACCAGGGGGCCCATGTGGTGTCGAATTCACTAGATTTGCCTATCGATGATAGGAACAGATCCTCCATTCTCATAAAATAGTTCAATTTGGTGAACCATGCACGACTCGTGGATGGAATGTGGGCTCTCCACTTGGCTGGGATCACAGCACGTGCTGCATTGCTTAGGTGTCGTAGTAGGGAGTGCTTGTGTTGAGACACTGGAATTGTAGAATGATTGATAAGCCAGAATGCTGGGTCATGTGGAATTTGGGTCTTAAGGATGAACTGTGAGATGTGTATAACTTCCTGCCAGAAGGGCTGTATTAGAGGGCATGTCCACCAAATATGTAGAAGGGTGCCTGAAGGGGAGGAGCAGCGCCAGCAGAGTGCCGATGAGGAGGGGTATATAGCATGGAGGAGGGAGGGGGGTCTATACCATCTTGTCATGACTTTATATTGAGTCTCTCTTACTTGGACACAAACAGAGCTTGTATGGGTTTTTAAGCATATTTTTTCCCAGTCTCTACACGATAGAGAGATGCCCAAGTCTCTTTCCCATGCCACAGCATAGGATGTAGCATCAGAAGGTTGGGCATTGCAGACAATCCTGTAAAGAGCGGAGATGGTATGAGTCGGGTCCTGGACGGCGACACAAAGTTTCTCGAAAAGGATCATCTCTCTGGCGGCTTTCTGGAGTCTAGAGTTAGATATCAAGAAGTGTCTTATTTGCAGGAATTTCCAAAAGTCCTGTTGGGGGATGTCCCATTTTGCCCTAAGGTCCGAGAACTGCTTAACTCCAGTTGATGACACCATCTGGCCGACCCTGAACAAACCTGTTGATGCCCAGTGTGAGAAGTGGGCTGGGTTGAGTCCCGGGGCAAATTCAGGGTTGGCCAGGAAGGACGTCAGGGGACTGAATTTAGAAGAGATGTAAGGTAGTGTGCGCATTGACTTCCACTTAGCAAGTGTAGGAGTAATGGTGGGATGAGGCTTGAGCAGTTTGGTGGGGGAGGGTAGCCAGGGGAATATTTCTGGGAATTGGTGTACGTACAGACCCTCCAGCTTCACCCATTGTTTAATCTCTCGGTATCTCGTCCAATCTATAATTCTATTCAAAAGGATGGCATGGTAGTAATTTTTTATGTCGGGAAGCTGAAGGCCTCCCCTTACAATCGGTTTTGACAATTGGGAGCGACTCATCCTTGGTCTCCTCCGTTGCCAGACAAATTGTTGGATCAGGAATGAAATAGTTCGAAACCAGGTCTCCGGGATTTGAATCGGGAGGGTTTGCATTACATATAATAATTTAGGGAGGGTGTTCATCTTAACTACGTTTATCCTCCCGAACCAGGATAGGAATTTCATATTCCATCTGGAGTAGTCATTCCGAATTGTTTGCACCAGGGGTAGATAGTTCAGTGAGAATAACTGGGACTCTTTAGCGCTCAACTTAACACCTAGGTATGTTATGTGGGAAGGCTGCCACGAGAAAGGAAAAGAGCGTTTAAGGGCTGTAACGGAGTCTGCAGGAGCGGAAATGTTAAGAGCACTAGACTTATTATAATTAATTTTGAAATTAGAGAGGAGTCCAAATAGGTCTAGTTCTTTCATTAGGTGCGGGAGAGAGTCAGTGGGATGTGATATTATGGCCAAGAGGTCGTCGGCAAATAAGGCTAGTTTGTATTCGTCATCGCCTACGGTGAGACCTTTGATAGCCTGGTTAGCCCGAATGGACCTGGCCAAAGCCTCAATACATAGCACGAAAATTAAGGGGGATAGTGGGCAGCCCTGCCTGGTGCCATTGGTTATGGTAAATGGGTCCGACAGGGTGCCGTTTACGCGAACCCTTGCCGTCGGGGAGTCATATAGGGCCATTATCCATGTGAGTGCATTTGGACCTAAACCTATGTGTTCTAAGATGGTTGCCATAAATTTCCAACTGACCCTGTCGAATGCCTTTTCGGCGTCGGTAGAGAGCAGAATGGTGGGGATAGAACTGTGGGACGCTAGGTGAATAAGATTGAGGAGTTTGGTGGTGTTGTCTTTGGCCTCTCGGCCCATCACAAAACCTACCTGGTCACTATGGACCAGGAGAGGGATCAGTACGTTAAGTCTGTTTGCCAGAATCTTCGCATAGATTTTCAGGTCTACGTTGAGGAGGGAGATGGGTCTGTAGCTGGAGCAGGCCGAAGGGTCTTTGCCCTGTTTTGGTATCACCGATACGTTGGCCTCAAGTGAGTCACGGGATAAGTGGGAGCCAGATGAAATTGAGTTAAATGCACGGAGCAGGAGAGGGAGCAATCTATCTTTAAACACCTTGTAGTATGCGATAGTGAAGCCGTCGGGGCCAGGGCTTTTCCCCGACGCCATAGAGGAGATGGCTCGGTCTATCTCTTGGGTAGTGAAGGGGGCTTCTAATGTATTAAGCTTCGAAGGTGGAAGAACAGGGTAGTCGATGGACTTCAGATAGTCCTTTATGTTTTGGTGTAGAAGTCGGGGATCTGTATCAGGGGATGTGTTCTCTAGATTATAGAGCAAGGTGTAGAAGTGTGCGAAACAGGCCCCAATCTCGGGTGACTTAAATTTAGGAGTCCCCCCGGCGTCTTTCACTGAGCCAATAAAAGAGGCAGAGTGTTGGGCTCGTATAGCATGGGCTAGGACTCGGCCAGGCTTGTTGCCCCACTGGTAGTATTTCTGTTTACATTTACGGATGGAATGGATTATGTTGTTAGAGAGGAGCTTATTCAGCTGGGAGCGGGCTTCTGACAGTTCTACCAGGGTCACATTTGACAGGGATACTTTGTGGGATGTCTCGAGGGTGTGGATTTTATGTAAAAGACCTGTGATCAGTGACTGTCTCTGTTTCTTTTTGTGGGTGCCCAGTTGTATCAACTTACCTCGAAGGACACATTTATGCGCCTCCCACACGGTAAGATGAGAGACGTCATCTGTGACGTTCGTGGCAATATAATCATCTAGAGTTTTGTCTAAGGTTTCTTTACAGAGTGTGTCATATAGGAGGGACTCATTGAGTCTCCAGGTCCATTGCTTGTGAGAGCCGTGAGGGAGGGTCAGGGTTAGGGTCACCGGGGCGTGATCAGATCATGTGATCGAGCCAATAGTGGCATCTAGAAGAAGCAGGAGGTGTCTGTGGCTGAGGAATAAATAATCAATGCGGGAATAAACCCTATGGGGATGGGAGTAATAGGAATAGTCACGTCCTGAGGGGTTAAGGGTTCTCCAGGAGTCGGCTAATTGTTGCGTGTGGAAGAGGTGTTTAACGCGGCGGTATTTAGATGCTACAAATCTAGAGGTTTGGGATGAGGTGTTGTTATTGGGGTCCAATGTCCAGTTGAAATCACCACCTAAAATCGTGACACCTTGCATCAAGGAATCTAATTTCGGGAGGTGGGAGTTAAAGAAGGATAAATGGGCCTGGTTAGGGGCGTACATCACCGCAAAGGTGAATATTTGCTCGGAGATCTTGCAAGTCAAGATAAGGAACCTTCCCGGAACCACCCTGTGTACGGCTACGTCCGAGACATGTAGGTCCCTGGAGAAAACAATAGCCACTCCCATGGATTTGCTACCGGGGGTGTTACTGTAGAACGCTATTGGAAAGTAGCGATTGGTGATAGAGGGGTTACGAATCCCGACCTTGAAATGGGTCTCCTGCACTAATGCAACGTCTGCTCTTTCAGACCTTAACAGACGTAAAAGACTGGATCTCTTCTCCGGAGAGTTGAGACCACGTGCATTGAGGGATAGTACTTTAATCTTTCCCGGGGTGCTCATGGCGGAAAGAAGTAGAACCTGTTCGTAGGAACCTTAAAGTGGAGGGAGGAGGAGGGATGAGAAGGAAGAGCAGGCGTGGAAAAAGAAATAAAAGAGAAAGGAATATAACAACAATGTAATAACATCAGCAAAAGACCCGCAGGAGAGAGACTGAACCGTAATCTCGTCAGTCTCCCTACCGACAAATAGTCAGAGGCGGGTATTGTAGGGGGAATGGGGGTGAACCGCGACCTGAACCCTGATAACAGCAATAACATATTTAAACTGACACAAGAGAAGGGGGAGGGGAATGGGATAAAAAGGGGGTGGCCAGAGGGGGGACAAGGGCAGAGAACAAGTCCGCTGCCCCCTCCCCTCGCCGGTCGGCATATGCAGGAATGTTAGCCATTTATCAACGACCTCCTTAAATAACTGGGAAATTACATGTAACTCCGTCGTGTCCCATTCAAGAATGAAAACTACCCTCCCACATTGCTTTAGCAGCAAGCATGTCTGTTGGAAAGAATGGCAATATCAGTCAGAAGGGTCTTTTACAGCTAGTTGGTTTTGGAAGGAGATGTAGTAGACTGGGATCTCCTCCCAGTGCCTCGAACCTCTTGCCATGGTTCCGCGTTAGAAGCCCGTTTAGGAGGAGGTATATCTGAAAGAGGGAATTCCCAGTCCGGAATGGACAGTGGAGGGAGGCCTAGGGTGGTGCAGAAGGGGATGAGGCCTGTGTGGGAGGACATGGTGTACCATTTCCCCGAGGAACAGGCTTGAAGGTGAAAGGGAAATCCCCAGCGGTAGCGAATCTGACGTTTCCGCAGTTCGTCTGTCAGGGGTTTCAGGGATTTCCGCTGTTGGAGTGTGTACCAGGAAAGGTCTTGATAGAGGCTTATGGAGCTGCCATTGAAATCAATACCATCGAGCTGTCTGGCTTTAAACATGATTTTCTCCTTCTGGGCGAAGTAATGGAGCCGGCAGATAACATCACGAGGCCGGTCAGTGGCGAGGCCTCTTGGTTTAAGGGCCCTGTGGGCTCTGTCGAAAGTGATGACATTATCCGAGTTTGTTCCCAAAAGTTCGTTAAATATCTTGGACAGGGCGTCCACTAATCCAGATTGGGGAACCTCCTCCGGGAGACCCCGGACTCGGATGTTGTTTCGTCTGCCCCTGTTGTCGATATCCGTCATTCTGGATTGTAAAGCTCGGATTTCTTTGGACTGGGCAAGGACAGAGTCTCTCAGCTGGGATACACAGGAAGCGTTTGCTTCTTGGTCAACCTCTAGGGTAACCACCCGGTCAGATAAGTGTGTTATATCGCTTTTGATGGAGGCGAGCTCGTTCCTGATGGTGTCTTGAAGGTCTTGCTTCGTAGGAAGGGACTTCATGAAGGTCAGGATATCTCGGAGCTCAAGACTGCTAGCTGCCGTGAGGTCAGCCATCTCATCAGCTGGATTCGAGGTCGAAGAAGCTGAGGGAGAGGGAGGGGAGCGGGGGGAGGAGCGGCTCTCAATCTGCGGGGATATCGTGGGGTGGAGGAAGGGCCTCAGGTCAGTTTGAGATCTCGTGACTTTTCGTGGTTGGTTGTTTTTGTTCCGTCTAGAGTATCTCGAGGTGCGTCTCATATTCCGGAAGGGGGACACTAGGGAGGGTGTTTGCAAGTAGCTCAAGGTGTGTCAGGATCAGCAGGATACATAAGGCGACATGGCTCTTAGGACGCGGTCATCCCCCGTGGCCTGGTATCAGATGACCATCAGGTGGCTTCTGGTAGAGTAGTAGGAAACAAAGGTCCAGGGCGATACATGGCGATGTGTGGGTGTCAGGCAGCAAGCAGAAGAAGCTTAGAGGCTGGCGGAGCTCTGCGGGTGCGGAGAAATTTGGCTGGAGGAAGAAGGCGAAAGCGACCACGATATCCCTGCACCGGCTGGGGGTGTAATATGGCCTGAGGAGGCCGTTTATAACATTGACCCCCGTTCATCAACGTGGAAGCGCGTCCCGGGCACGGACCAGCCAGTGACCGGGGCAGCTCCACTCAGCTGTGGATGAGGGCTGCAGCTGGGAGCGGAGGAGGGGGGGGTCAGCGGGTGGATTCGGAGCTCGCTCCGGTGAGCACTTATGTAGAGGCGGAGCGGGTCTCCAGCAGGCTCTGGTGTTAGCAATATTTCCGACCTCTGTGGGGATAGCAATAGAGGGAGGACAGCGTGCAGCCTCAGTGCCCCTCCGGATAGGCTGCAGCAGTCAGCAGCGATAAAGCTGGCCTGGGAATGTGCCTTTGCTGAGAGAGCAGAAGAGAGGGGCCTTTCTTGGGCTTGTTAGGGGGCTCCCAGGTGGGCTGGTTGGGTCTGTGGTCTGTGGGCGGGCTGGCGTCCCACTCGAGGTCCCGGCTCCGGCCTAGCGGTTAGGCTTCAACTTTTTGCGGCTCCGGAGAGCGGGTCTTAGGGCTAGGGGTGCAGGGAGAGTCAACCTCTCGCCTTACCCCGTCGCCCACGTCCGATCCCGTCTCCTTCCGGCTGGCGGGTCCGCGGTCTGAGCTCCGGGCGCATCCGTCAGGTCACGAGCCGTCCGCCGTGCGGGGGAGCAGAAGGTCTCTGTAGCGCGTGTCTTCCTCTGGTGCGGCTCCGGGTGTGCTGGGGATCTCTAATAGGAAGGTAGTGAGGCGATGGGCGCTTGTGGGCCGTCCGTCCCGTTCCGGCGATCCAGCCCCAAAATCGAGCTCCAGGCTTTAGGCCGAGGGGGAGGCCGCAATCCGCGGGAGTGCTTAAAAGCACTCCCCGATTCCGCGGGTCCCCTGCAGCAGTTACCAGAGCTTATTAAGGCTCCTTATAAGTAATATAGGGCAGTCTGGCGTTGACTTGGAGGGTATAAAGCTTGAAAGGAGAGTTATTTGATCAGGAGCTCTGAAAACCACATGCACTCTCCAGGACTTCCAGGCCACGCCCCATAGCCCATTTTTATCGTGCAGTAAATGTAGAGATGTGCGCCGACCTCCGTGTTTTGGTTTTGGATCTGTATCTCCTTCGTGCTTTGGTACTGTATTTGGTTTTGCCAAAGCTGCCCTTGTGTGTTATGGTTTTGGTTTGGGATCTGTATTTTTTTCAAAAAATCATAAAAACTGCTAAAATCACACAATTTGGGCCTGTTTTTGTTCCTACAGTATTATTAACTTCAACAACATTCATTACCAGTCATTTCCTGTCCATTTTGACTGCCTTACAGCTCATATTGTTTTCATCCAGTTTAGGCCAAAAGCATACCTCCCAATTGTCCCGATTTTCGCGGCACAGTCCCTTTTTTTGGGACTGTCCCACACGCGGGCCGCAGTGTCCCGCGGTGGTGGGGGGGGGGGCAGATGGGAGGCTCCTGCACTCGCTGCTCGGCTAAGCTCCTCCGCTAAGCCACGCCCCCTTTTTATAGGTCATGTCCCCTTTTGTCCCTCTTTCATAAAGAAGAAAGTTGGGAGATATGCCAAAAGGTTCACCATATTTACCATATCCTGCTTTGTTTGGTTACTCCCTAACTAACCTCCTGCCAACTTTTATTTTCTAAATGGCCTGCGAAATTAACTTTTTTTTATTGGCTTAGAAGATGCAGATGGCAATATAGTATATACAGGTAATAAAGAAAAATGTGGGTGGTTGTGTAAAAATATTTGCACACTGCAAGGTTACTTTATTGTCACTTTTTGTTAGAAACGTACACACAATTTCTGGAGATCTTACATTTTACATCGGTGGAATAAAATAAGTTGCCATATGTAAATATAGGGTGGAAACAGCCACAGACAGGAAGGCCTTATACTCAGTGCTGAAAGCAAACTTTAGCAAAGGCACACTATAATTTCCGGCAGTATACTCAGAAGTTTAGCATCCCATGATCTGTCAGAAGAACTGTGTGCCCTGAAATCCCTAGGCACATATAGGGCACTGGACACCAGTAGTTACATCCTCTTAAAATGCAATGTAAGGTATATCACTACAACAACCTCGATCTCCTTATACCAAAGCTGACCACAGTAAGAGGATTCCATTTCATGCACATACAGTAGAATCGTTAGCACTTTTTTTTTTTTATTGAGCGTTAGATGTTAACACTGTGTTTGAGAGCCTTTATTGAGCATTGTGTTTGAGTGGAGGCCTGGCAATCTGCTGTATGTAAAATAGTGATGTGCACCGGAAATTTTTCGGGTTTTGTGTTTTGGTTTTGGGTTCGGTTCCGCTGCTGTGTTTTGGGTTCGAACGCGTTTTGGCAAAACCTCACCGAATTTTTTTTGACGGATTCGGGTGTGTTTTGGATTCGGGTGTTTTTTTCAAAAAACCCTAAAAAAACAGCTTAAATCATAGAATTTGGGGGTCATTTTGATCCCATAGTATTATTAACCTCAATAACCATAATTTCCACTAATTTTCAGTCTATTCTGAACACCTCACACCTCACAATATTATTTTTAGTCCTAAAATTTGCACCGAGGTCGCTGGATGGCTAAGCTAAGCGACACAAGTGGCCGACACAAACACCTGGCCCATCTAGGAGTGGCACTGCAGTGTCAGGCAGGATGGCACTTCCAAAAAATTGTCCCCAAACAGCAAATGATGCAAAGAAAAAAAGAGGCACACCAAGGTCGCTGTGTGACTAAGCTAAGCGACCCTAGTGGCCGACACAAACACCTGGCCCATCTAGGAGTGGCACTGCAGTGTCACGCAGGATGGCCCTTCAAAAAAATACTCCCCAAACAGCACATGACGCAAAGAAAAAAAGAGGCGCAATGAGGTAGCTGTGTGACTAAGCTAAGCGACCCTAGTGGCCGACACAAACACCTGGCCCATCTAGGAGTGGCACTGCAGTGTCACGCAGGATGGCCCTTCAAAAAAATACTCCCCAAACAGCACATGACGCAAAGAAAAAAAGAGGCGCAATGAGGTAGCTGTGTGACTAAGCTAAGCGACCCTAGTGGCCGACACAAACACCTGGCCCATCTAGGAGTGGCACTGCAGTGTCACGCAGGATGGCCCTTCAAAAAAATACTCCCCAAACAGCACATGACGCAAAGAAAAAAAGAGGCGCAATGAGGTAGCTGTGTGACTAAGCTAAGCGACCCTAGTGGCCGACACAAACACCTGGCCCATCTAGGAGTGGAACTGCAGTGTCACGCAGGATGGCCCTTCAAAAAAATACTCCCCAAACAGCACATGACGCAAAGAAAAAAAGAGGCGCAATGAGGTAGCTGTGTGACTAAGCTAAGCGACCCTAGTGGCCGACACAAACACCTGGCCCATCTAGGAGTGGCACTGCAGTGTCACGCAGGATGGCCCTTCAAAAAAATACTCCCCAAACAGCACATGACGCAAAGAAAAAAAGAGGCGCAATGAGGTAGCTGTGGGACTAAGCTAAGCGACCCTAGTGGCCGACACAAACACCTGGCCCATCTAGGAGTGGCACTGCAGTGTCACGCAGGATGGCCCTTCAAAAAAATACTCCCCAAACAGCACATGACGCAAAGAAAAAAAGAGGTGCAATGAGGTAGCTGTGTGACTAAGCTAAGCGACCCTAGTGGCCGACACAAACACCTGGCCCATCTAGGAGTGGCACTGCAGTGTCACGCAGGATGGCCCTTCAAAAAAATACTCCCCAAACAGCACATGACGCAAAGAAAAAAAGAGGCGCAATGAGGTAGCTGTGTGACTAAGCTAAGCGACCCTAGTGGCCGACACAAACACCTGGCCCATCTAGGAGTGGCACTGCAGTGTCACGCAGGATGGCCCTTCAAAAAAATACTCCCCAAACAGCACATGACGCAAAGAAAAATGAAAGAAAAAAGAGGTGCAAGATGGAATTGTCCTCCCACCCACCCTTATGTTGTAAAAACAGGACATGCACACTTTAATGAACCCATCATTTCAGCGACAGGGTGTGCCACACGACTGTGACTGAAATGACTGGTTGGTTTGGGCCCCAACCAAAAAAGAAGCAATCAATCTCTCCTTGCACAAACTGGCTCTACGGAGGCAAGATGTCCACCTCATCATGATCGTCCGATTCATCACCCCTTTCACTGTGTACATCCCCCTCCTCACAGATTATTAATTTGTCCCCACTGGAATCCACCATCTCAGGTCCCCGTGTACTTTCTGGAGGCAATTGCTGCTGGTGAATGTCTCCATGGAGGAATTGATTATAATTAATTTTAATGAACATCATCTTCTCCACATTTTCTGGAAGTAACCTCGTACGCCGATTGCTGACAAGGTGAGCGGCGGCACTAAACACTCTTTCGGAGTACACACTGGAGGGAGGGCAACTTAGGTAGAATAAAGCCAGTTTGTGCAAGGGCCTCCAAATTGCCTCTTTTTCCTGCCAGTATACGTACGGACTGTCTGACGTGCCTACTTGGATGCGATCACTCATATAATCCTCCACCATTCTTTCAATGGTGAGAGAATCATATGCAGTGACAGTAGACGACATGTCAGTAATCGTTGGCAGGTCCTTCAGTCCGGACCAGATGTCAGCATCAGCAGTCGCTCCAGACTGCCCTGCATCACCGCCAGCGGGTGGGCTCGGAATTCGTAGCCTTTTCCTCGCACCCCCAGTTGCGGGAGAATGTGAAGGAGGAGATGTTGACGGGTCGCGTTCCGCTTGACTTGACAATTTTCTCACCAGCAGGTCTTTGAACCTCTGCAGACTTGTGTCTGCCGTAAAGAGAGATCCAAGGTAGGTTTTAAATCTAGGATCGAGCACGGTGGCCAAAATGTAGTGCTCTGATTTCAACAGATTGACCACACGTGAATCCTGGTTAAGCGAATGAAGGGCTCCATCCACAAGTCCCACATGCCTAGCGGAATCGCTCTGTTTTAGCTCCTCCTTCAATGCCTCCAGCTTCTTCTGCAAAAGCCTGATGAGGGGAATGACCTGACTCAGGCTGGCAGTGTCTGAACTGACTTCACGTGTGGCAAGTTCAAAAGGTTGCAGAACCTTGCACAACGTTGAAATCATTCTCCACTGCGCTTGAGACAGGTGCATTCCACCTCCTTTGCCTATATCGTGGGCAGATGTATAGGCTTGAATGGCCTTTTGCTGCTCCTCCATCCTCTGAAGCATATAGAGGGTTGAATTCCACCTCGTTACCACCTCTTGCTTCAGATGATGGCAGGGCAGGTTCAGGTGTTTTTGGTGATGCTCCAGTCTTCTGTACGCGGTGCCTGTACGCCGAAAGTGGCCCGCAATTCTTCTGGCCACCGACAGCATCTCTTGCACGCCCCTGTCGTTTTTTAAATAATTCTGCACCACCAAATTCAAGGTATGTGCAAAACATGGGACGTGCTGGAATTTGCCCAGATGTAATGCACGCACAATATTGCTGGCGTTGTCCAATGCCACAAATCCCCAGGAGAGTCCAATTGGGGTAAGCCATTCTGCAATGATCTTCCTCAGTTGCCGTAAGAGGTTTTCAGCTGTGTGCGTATTCTGGAAAGCGGTGATACAAAGCGTAGCCTGCCTAGGAACGAGTTGGCGTTTGCGAGATGCTGCTACTGGTGCCGCCGCTGCTGTTCTTGCAGCGGGAGGCAATACATCTACCCAGTGGGCTGTCACAGTCATGTAGTCCTGAGTCTGCCCTGCTCCACTTGTCCACATGTCCGTGGTTAAGTGGACATTGGGTACAACTGCATTTTTTAGGACACTGGTGAGTCTTTTTCTGACGTCCGTGTACATTCTCGGTATCGCCTGCCTAGAGAAGTGGAACCTAGATGGTATTTGGTAACGGGGGCACACTACCTCAAGCAATTGTCTAGTTCCCCGTGAACTAACGGCGGATACTGGACGCACGTCTAACACCAACATAGTTGTCAAGGCCTGAGTTATCCGCTTTGCAACAGGATGACTGCTGTGATATTTCATCTTCCTCGCAAAGGACTGTTGGACAGTCAATTGCTTACTGGAAGTAGTACAAGTGGTCTTCCGACTTCCCCTCTGGGATGACGATCGACTCCCAGCAGCAACAACAGCAGCGCCAGCAGCAGTAGGCGTTACACTCAAGGATGCATCGGAGGAATCCCAGGCAGGAGAGGACTCGTCAGACTTGCCAGTGACATGGCCTGCAGGACTATTGGCTTTCCTGGGTAAGGAGGAAATTGACACTGAGGGAGTTGGTGGTGTGGTTTGCGCGAGCTTGGTTACAAGAGGAAGGGATTTACTGGTCAGTGGACTGCTTCCGCTGTCGCCCAAAGTTTTTGAACTTGTCACTGACTTATTATGAATGCGCTGCAGGTGACGTATAAGGGAGGATGTTCCGAGGTGGTTAACGTCCTTACCCCTACTTATTACAGCTTGACAAAGGCAACACACAGCTTGACACCAGTTGTCCGCATTTCTGTTGAAATACTTCCACACTGAAGAGCTGATTTTTTTGGTATTTTCACCAGGCATGTCAATGGCTATATTCCTCCCACGGACAACAGGTGTCTCCCCGGGTGCCTGACTTAAACAAACCACCTCACCATCAGAATCCTCCTTGTCAATTTCCTCCCCAGCGCCAGCAACACCCATATCCTCATCCTGGTGTACTTCAACACTGACATCTTCAATTTGACTATCAGGAACTGGACTGCGGGTGCTCCTTCCAGCACTTGCAGGGGGCGTGCAAATGGTGGAAGGCGCAAGCTCTTCCCGTCCAGTGTTGGGAAGGTCAGGCATCGCAACCGACACAATTGGACTCTCCTTTGGGATTTGTGATTTCGAAGAACGCACAGTTCTTTGCTGTGCTTTTGCCAGCTTAAGTCTTTTCTTTTTTCTAGCGAGAGGATAAGTGCTTCCATCCTCATGTGAAGCTGAACCACTAGCCATGAACATAGGCCAGGGCCTCAGCCGTTCCTTGCCACTACGTGTCGTAAATGGCATATTGGCAAGTTTACGCTTCTCCTCAGACGCTTTTAATTTTGATTTTTGGGTCATTTTACTGATCTTTTGTGTTTTGGATTTTACATGCTCTGTACTATGACATTGGGCATCGGCCTTGGCAGACGACGTTGATGGCATTTCATCGTCTCGGCCATGACTAGTGGCAGCAGCTTCAGCACGAGGTGGAAGTGGATCTTGATCTTTCCCTATTTTTTTAACCTCCACATTTTTGTTCTTCATATTTTAATGCGCACAACTAAAAGCCACCACAGGTATACAATGTAGATGGATGGATAGTATAGTATTATATTACTTATGGAGGACGACTGACGACACAGAGGTAGGTACAGCCGTGGCCTACCATACTGCTATATATATATAATATACTGTATAATATAATAACGGACCTGGTGGACACTGTCAGCAGACTGCTAAACTAGTATGAAGAAAAAAAAAGCCACCACAGGTATACAATGTAGATGGATGGATAGCATAGTATTATATTACTTATGGACGACGAGTGCACTGACGACACAGAGGTAGGTACAGCCGTGGCCTACCGTACTGCTAATAGATATAATAAATATACTGTATAATAATAACGGACCTGGTGGACACTGTCAGCAGACTGCTAAACTAGTATGAAGAAAAAAAAAGCCACCACAGGTATACAATGTAGATGGATGGATAGTATAGTATTATATTACTTATGGACGACGAGTGCACTGACGACACAGAGGTAGGTACAGCCGTGGCCTACCGTACTGCTATATATTTATATAATATACTGTATAATAATAACGGACCTGGTGGACACTGTCAGCAGACTGCTAAACTAGTATGAAGGAAAAAAAAGCCACCACAGGTATACAATGTAGATGGATGGATAGTATAGTATTATATTACTTATGGACGACGAGTGCACTGACGACACAGAGGTAGGTACAGCCGTGGCCTACCGTACTGCTAATAGATATAATAAATATACTGTATAATAATAATGGACCTGGTGGACACTGTCAGCAGACTGCTAAACTAGTATGAAGAAAAAAAAAGCCACCACAGGTATACAATTTAGATGGATGGATAGTATAGTATTATATTACTTATGGACGACGCGTGCACTGACGACACAGAGGTAGGTACAGCCGTGGACTACCGTACTGCTATATATATATATATATATATATATATATATAATATACTGTATAATAATAACGGACCTGGTGGACACTGTCAGCAGACTGCTAAACTAGTATGAAGAAAAAAAAAGCCACCACAGGTATACAATGTAGATGGATGGATAGTATAGTATTATATTACTTATGGACGACGAGTGCACTGACGACACAGAGGTAGGTACAGCCGTGGCCTACCGTACTGCTATATATATATATATATATATATATATATATATATATATATATATATATATATAATATACTGTATAATAATAACGGACCTGGTGGACACTGTCAGCAGACTGCTAAACTAGTATGAAGAAAAAGAAAGCCACCACAGGTATACAATGTAGATGGATGGATAGTATAGTATTATATTACTTATGGACGACGAGTGCACTGACGACAGAGGTAGGTACAGCCGTGGCCTACCGTACTGCTATATATATATATATAATATACTGTATAATAATAACGGACCTGGTGGACACTGTCAGCAGACTGCTAAACTAGTATGAAGGGAAAAAAAGCCACCACAGGTATACAATGTAGATGGATGGATAGTATAGTATTATATTACTTATGGACGACGAGTGCACTGACAACACAGAGGTAGGTACAGCCGTGGTCTACCATACTGCTATATATATATATATAATATACTGTATAATAATAACGGACCTGGTGGACACTGTCAGCAGACTGCTAAACTAGTATGAAGAAAAAAAAAGCAACCACAGGTATACAATGTAGATGGATGGATAGTATAGTATTATATTACTTATGGACGACGAGTGCACTGACGACACAGAGGTAGGTACAGCCGTGGCCTACCGTACTGCTAAAAGATATAATAAATATACTGTATAATAATAACGGACCTGGTGGACACTGTCAGCAGACTGCTAAACTAGTATGAAGAAAAAAAAAAGCCACTACAGGTATACAATGTAGATGGATGGATAGTATAGTATTATATTACTTATGGAAGACGAGTGCACTGACGACACAGAGGTAGGTACAGCCATGGCCTACCGTACTGCTATATATATATATATAATATACTGTATAATAATAACGGACCTGGTGGACACTGTCAGCAGACTGCTAAACTAGTATGAAGGAAAAAAAAGCCACCACAGGTTTACAATGTAGATGGATGGATAGTATAGTATTATATTACTTATGGACGACAAGTGCACTGACGACACAGAGGTAGGTACAGCCGTGGCCTACCGTACTGCTATATATATATATATATATATAATATACTGTATAATAATAACGGACCTGGTGGACACTGTCAGCAGACTGCTTAACTAGTATGAAGAAAAAAAAAGCCACCACAGGTATACAATGTAGATGGATGGATAGTATAGTATTATATTACTTATGGACGACGAGTGCACTGACGACACAGAGGTAGGTACAGCCGTGGCCTATCGTACTGTTATATATATATATAATATACTGTTTAATAATAACGGACCTGGTGGACACTGTCAGCAGACTGCTAAACTAGTATGAAGAAAAAAAAAAGCCACCACAGGTATACAATGTAGATGGATGGATAGTATAGTAGAGATGAGCGCCTGAAATTTTTCGGGTTTTGTGTTTTGGTTTTGGGTTCGGTTCCGCGGCCGTGTTTTGGGTTCGAACGCGTTTTGGCAAAACCTCACCGAATTTTTTTTGTCGGATTCGGGTGTGTTTTGGATTCGGGTGTTTTTTTCCAAAAACACTAAAAAACAGCTTAAATCATAGAATTTGGGGGTCATTTTGATCCCAAAGTATTATTAACCTCAAAAACCATAATTTACACTCATTTTCAGTCTATTCTGAATACCTCACACCTCACAATATTATTTTTAGTCCTAAAATTTGCACCGAGGTCGCTGTGTGAGTAAGATAAGCGACCCTAGTGGCCGACACAAACACCGGGCCCATCTAGGAGTGGCACTGCAGTGTCACGCAGGATGTCCCTTCCAAAAAACCCTCCCCAAACAGCACATGACGCAAAGAAAAAAAGAGGCGCAATGAGGTAGCTGTGTGAGTAAGATTAGCGACCCTAGTGGCCGACACAAACACCGGGCCCATCTAGGAGTGGCACTGCAGTGTCACGCAGGATGGCCCTTCCAAAAAACCCTCCCCAAACAGCACATGACGCAAAGAAAAAAAGAGGCGCAATGAGGTAGCTGTGTGAGTAAGATTAGCGACCCTAGTGGCCGACACAAACACCGGGCCCATCTAGGAGTGGCACTGCAGTGTCACGCAGGATGGCCCTTCCAAAAAACCCTCCCCAAACAGCACATGACGCAAAGAAAAAAAGAGGCGCAATGAGGTAGCTGACTGTGTGAGTAAGATTAGCGACCCTAGTGGCCGACACAAACACCGGGCCCATCTAGGAGTGGCACTGCAGTGTCACGCAGGATGTCCCTTCCAAAAAACCCTCCCCAAACAGCACATGACGCAAAGAAAAAAAGAGGCGCAATGAGGTAGCTGTGTGAGTAAGATTAGCGACCCTAGTGGCCGACACAAACACCGGGCCCATCTAGGAGTGGCACTGCAGTGTCACGCAGGATGGCCCTTCCAAAAAACCCTCCCCAAACAGCACATGACGCAAAGAAAAAAAGAGGCGCAATGAGGTAGCTGTGTGAGTAAGATTAGCGACCCTAGTGGCCGACACAAACACCGGGCACATCTAGGAGTGGCACTGCAGTGTCACGCAGGATGTCCCTTCCAATAAACCCTCCCCAAACAGCACATGACGCAAAGAAAAAAAGAGGCTCAATGAGGTAGCTGACTGTGTGAGTAAGATTAGCGACCCTAGTGGCCGACACAAACACCGGGCCCATCTAGGAGTGGCACTGCAGTGTCACGCAGGATGTCCCTTCCAAAAAACCCTCCCCAAACAACACATGACGCAAAGAAAAAAAGAGGCGCAATGAGGTAGCTGACTGTGTGAGTAAGATTAGCGACCCTAGTGGCCGACACAAACACCGGGCCCATCTAGGAGTGGCACTGCAGTGTCACGCAGGATGTCCCTTCCAAAAAACCCTCCCCAATCAGCACATGATGCAAAGAAAAAGAAAAGAAAAAAGAGGTTCAAGATGGAATTGTCCTTGGGCCCTCCCACCCACCCTTATGTTGTATAAACAAAACAGGACATGCACACTTTAACCAACCCATCATTTCAGTGACAGGGTCTGCCACACGACTGTGACTGATATGACGGGTTGGTTTGGACCCCCCCCAAAAAAGAAGCAATTAATCTCTCCTTGCACAAACTGGCTCTACAGAGGCAAGATGTCCACCTCATCTTCACCCTCCGATATATCACCGTGTACATCCCCCTCCTCACAGATTATCAATTCGTCCCCACTGGAATCCACCATCTCAGCTCCCTGTGTACTTTGTGGAGGCAATTGCTGCTGGTCAATGTCTCCGCGGAGGAATTGATTATAATTCATTTTAATGAACATCATCTTCTCCACATTTTCTGGATGTAACCTCGTACGCCGATTGCTGACAAGGTGAGCGGCGGCACTAAACACTCTTTCGGAGTACACACTTGTGGGAGGGCAACTTAGGTAGAATAAAGCCAGTTTGTGCAAGGGCCTCCAAATTGCCTCTTTTTCCTGCCAGTATAAGTACGGACTGTGTGACGTGCCTACTTGGATGCGGTCACTCATATAATCCTCCACCATTCTATCAATGTTGAGAGAATCATATGCAGTGACAGTAGACGACATGTCCGTAATCGTTGTCAGGTCCTTCAGTCCGGACCAGATGTCAGCATCAGCAGTCGCTCCAGACTGCCCTGCATCACCGCCAGCGGGTGGGCTCGGAATTCTGAGCCTTTTCCTCGCACCCCCAGTTGCGGGAGAATGTGAAGGAGGAGATGTTGACAGGTCGCGTTCCGCTTGACTTGACAATTTTGTCACCAGCAGGTCTTTCAACCCCAGCAGACCTGTGTCTGCCGGAAAGAGAGATCCAAGGTAGGCTTTAAATCTAGGATCGAGCACGGTGGCCAAAATGTAGTGCTCTGATTTCAACAGATTGACCACCCGTGAATCCTTGTTAAGCGAATTAAGGGCTGCATCCACAAGTCCCACATGCCTAGCGGAATCGCTCCGTGTTAGCTCCTCCTTCAATGCCTCCAGCTTCTTCTGCAAAAGCCTGATGAGGGGAATGACCTGACTCAGGCTGGCAGTGTCTGAACTGACTTCACGTGTGGCAAGTTCAAAGGGCATCAGAACCTTGCACAACGTTGAAATCATTCTCCAATGCACTTGAGACAGGTGCATTCCACCTACTATATCGTGCTCAATTGTATAGGCTTGAATGGCCTTTTGCTGCTCCTCCAACCTCTGAAGCATATAGAGGGTTGAATTCCACCTCGTTACCACTTCTTGCTTCAGATGATGGCAGGGCAGGTTCAGTAGTTTTTGGTGGTGCTCCAGTTTTCTGTACGTGGTGCCTGTACGCCGAAAGTGTCCCGCAATTCTTCTGGCCACCGACAGCATCTCTTGCACGCCCCTGTCGTTTTTTAAAAAATTCTGCACCACCAAATTCAAGGTATGTGCAAAACATGGGACGTGCTGGAATTGGCCCAGATTTAATGCACACACAATATTGCTGGCGTTGTCCGATGCCACAAATCCACAGGAGAGTCCAATTGGGGTAAGCCATTCCGCGATGATCTTCCTCAGTTGCCGTAAGAGGTTTTCAGCTGTGTGCGTATTCTGGAAAGCGGTGATACAAAGCGTAGCCTGCCTAGGAAAGAGTTGGCGTTTGCGAGATGCTGCTACTGGTGCCGCCGCTGCTGTTCTTGCGGCGGGAGTCCATACATCTACCCAGTGGGCTGTCACAGTCATATAGTCCTGACCCTGCCCTGCTCCACTTGTCCACATGTCCGTGGTTAAGTGGACATTGGGTACAGCTGCATTTTTTAGGACACTGGTGACTCTTTTTCTGAGGTCTGTGTACATTTTCGGTATCGCCTGCCTAGAGAAATGGAACCTAGATGGTATTTGGTACCGGGGACACAGTACCTCCAACAAGTCTCTAGTTGGCTCTGCAGTAATGATGGATACCGGAACCACGTTTCTCACCACCCAGGATGCCAAGGCCTCAGTTATCCGCTTTGCAGTAGGATGACTGCTGTGATATTTCATCTTCCTCGCAAAGGACTGTTGAACAGTCAATTGCTTACTGGAAGTAGTACAAGTGGGCTTACGACTTCCCCTCTGGGATGACCATCGACTCCCAGCGGCAACAACAGCAGCGCCAGCAGCAGTAGGCGTTACACGCAAGGATGCATCGGAGGAATCCCAGGCAGGAGAGGACTCGTCAGACTTGACAGTGACATGGCCTGCAGGACTATTGGCATTCCTGGGGAAGGAGGAAATTGACACTGAGGGAGTTGGTGGGGTGGTTTGCGTGAGCTTGGTTACAAGAGGAAGGGATTTACTGGTCAGTGGACTGCTTCCGCTGTCACCCAAAGTTTTTGAACTTGTCACTGACTTATTATGAATGCGCTGCAGGTGACGTATAAGGGAGGATGTTCCGAGGTGGTTAACGTCCTTACCCCTACTTATTACAGCTTGACAAAGGGAACACACGGCTTGACACCTGTTGTCCGCATTTCTGGTGAAATACCTCCACACCGAAGAGCTGATTTTTTTGGTATTTTCACCTGGCATGTCAACGGCCATATTCCTCCCACGGACAACAGGTGTCTCCCCGGGTGCCTGACTTAAACAAACCACCTCACCATCAGAATCCTCCTGGTCAATTTCCTCCCCAGCGCCAGCAACACCCATATCCTCCTCATCCTGGTGTACTTCAACACTGACATCTTCAATCTGACTATCAGGAACTGGACTGCGGGTGCTCCTTCCAGCACTTGCAGGGGGCGTGCAAATGGTGGAAGGCGCATGCTCTTCACGTCCAGTGTTGGGAAGGTCAGGCATCGCAACCGACACAATTGGACTCTCCTTGTGGATTTGGGATTTCAAAGAACGCACAGTTCTTTGCGGTGCTTTTGCCAGCTTGAGTCTTTTCAGTTTTCTAGCGAGAGGCTGAGTGCTTCCATCCTCATGTGAAGCTGAACCACTAGCCATGAACATAGGCCAGGGCCTCAGCCGTTCCTTGCCACTCCGTGTGGTAAATGGCATATTGGCAAGTTTACGCTTCTCCTCCGACAATTTTATTTTAGGTTTTGGAGTCCTTTTTTTACTGATATTTGGTGTTTTGGTTTTGACATGCTCTGTACTATGCCATTGGGCATCGGCCTTGGCAGACGACGTTGCTGGCATTTCATCGTCTCGGCCATGACTAGTGGCAGCAGCTTCAGCACGAGGTGGAAGTGGATCTTGATCTTTCCCTAATTTTGGAACCTCAACATTTTTGTTCTCCATATTTTAATAGGCACAACTAAAAGGCACCTCAGGTAAACAATGGAGATGGATGGATTGGATACTAGTATACAATTATGGACGGGCTGCCGAGTGCCGACACAGAGGTAGCCACAGCCGTGAACTACCGCACTGTACTGTGTCTGCTGCTAATATATAGACTGGTTGATAAAGAGATAGTATACTCGTAACTAGTATGTATGTATAAAGAAAGAAAAAAAACCACGGTTAGGTGGTATATACAATTATGGACGGGCTGCCGAGTGCCGACACAGAGGTAGCCACAGCCGTGAACTACCGCACTGTACTGTGTCTGCTGCTAATATATAGACTGGTTGATAAAGAGATAGTATACTCGTAACTAGTATGTATGTATAATGAAAGAAAAAAAAACCACGGTTAGGTGGTATATACAATTATGGACGGGCTGCCGAGTGCCGACACAGAGGTAGCCACAGCCGTGAACTACCGCACTGTACTGTGTCTGCTGCTAATATATAGACTGGTTGATAAAGAGATAGTATACTCGTAACTAGTATGTATGTATAAAGAAAGAAAAAAAAACCACGGTTAGGTGGTATATACAATTATGGACGGGCTGCCGAGTGCCGACACAGAGGTAGCCACAGCCGTGAACTACCGCACTGTACTGTGTCTGCTGCTAATATATAGACTGGTTGATAAAGAGATAGTATACTCGTAACTAGTATGTATGTATAAAGAAAGAAAAAAAAACCACGGTTAGGTGGTATATACAATTATGGACGGGCTGCCGAGTGCCGACACAGAGGTAGCCACAGCCATGAACTACCGCACTGTACTGTGTCTGCTGCTAATATATAGACTGGTTGATAAAGAGATAGTATACTCGTAACTAGTATGTATGTATAAAGAAAGAAAAAAAAACCACGGTTAGGTCACTGGTATATACAATTATGGACGGGCTGCCGAGTGCCGACACAGAGGTAGCCACAGCCGTGAACTACCGCACTGTACTGTGTCTGCTGCTAATATAGACTGGTTGATAAAGAGATAGTATACTACTAATATTATATACTGGTGGTCAGGTCACTGGTCACTAGTCACACTGGCAGTGGCACTCCTGCAGCAAAAGTGTGCACTGTTTAATTTTAATATAATATTATGTACTCCTGGCTCCTGCTATAACCTATAACTGGCACTGCAGTAGTGCTCCCCAGTCTCCCCCACAATTATAAGCTGTGTGAGCTGAGCAGTCAGACAGATATATAATATATATAGATGATGCAGCACACTGGCCTGAGCCTGAGCAGTGCACACAGATATGGTATGTGACTGAGTCACTGTGTGCTGTGTATCGCTTTTTTCAGGCAGAGAACGGATTATAAATAAAAGTGGTGGTCACTGGTCACTATCAGCAAAACTCTGCACTGTACACTACTGAGTACTCCTAATGCTCCCCAAAATTAGTAAATCAAGTGTCTCTCTAATCTATTCTAATTCTAAACGGAGAGGACGCCAGCCACGTCCTCTCCCTATCAATCTCAATGCACGTGTGAAAATGGCGGCGACGCGCGGCTCCTTATATAGAATCCGAGTCTCGCGATAGAATCCGAGCCTCGCGAGAATCCGACAGCGTCATGATGACGTTCGGGCGCGCTCGGGTTAACCGAGCAAGGCGGGAAGATCCGAGTCGCTCGGACCCGTGAAAAAAAACATGAAGTTCTGGCGGGTTCGGATTCAGAGAAACCGAACCCGCTCATCTCTATAGTATAGTATTATATTACTTATGGACGACGAGTGCACTGACGACACAGAGGTAGGTACAGCCGTGGCCTACCGTACTGCTAATAGATATAATAAATATACTGTATAATAATAACGGACCTGGTGGACACTGTCAGCAGACTGCTAAACTAGTATGAAGAAAAAAAAAGCCACCACAGGAGTGTTTTTCAGGCAGACAAACGTATACTGGACTGGTGGTCACTGTCAGCAAAACTGTGCACTGTACTCCTGCTATAACTGCTCCCCAGTCCCCACAATTAGGCAGTGTGAGCACTGAGCAGTGCACTCAGCACAGATATATCATGCAGCAGTGCAGCACACTGAGTGAGCACAGATATGGTGGAGCGTTTTTTTCAGGCAGAGAAACAACGGATTAAACTCACTGGTGGTATAATCAAAACCCTGCACTGTACTCCAACAGCTGCTCCCCGTCCCCAATCCTCCCCACAATTATAAGTCACTCAGTCTCTTTACTCTTTTCTTCTACTATAACGGAGAGGACGACAGCCACGTCCTCTCCCTATCAATCTCAATGCACGTGTGAAAATGGCGGCGACGCGCGGCTCCTTATATAGAATCCGAATCTCGCGAGAATCCGACAGCGGGATGATGACGTTCGGGCGCGCTCGGGTTAACCGAGCAAGGCGGGAGGATCCGAGTCGCTCGGACCCGTGAAAAAAAAGGTGAAGTTCGGGCGTGTTCGGATCCCGAGGATCCGAACCCGCTCATCACTAGTAGCCATGGCATCATGTTGCATCAAATTGCATCCACTCTGTACAGTCCACACACATCCTCACATGTCTTCTCATTCTATGCAATAGATAGCACCTTTCCTTATGTACACATGCCTATTTCCCTATAGATTGTAAGCTTGCGAGCAGGGCCTTCCTACCTCTGACTGTTTTAATCACCCATTTTGTTATTGTTATTTCAAATTGTAAAGCGCAACAGAATTTACTGCGCTATATAAGAAACTGTTAATAAATAAATAAATAAATAAAATAAATCATCACTGGATGGCAGAGTTGCTTTACTGCAGAGATAGAATAACAGAATGAATTGGGACAATGCAGTGTACTGAGTGTGGTGGGTTGCCTGTCAACTGGGGGGGGGGGTGTGTGACATGACAACAAATAAAGCAGCCAATATTTACCCTGCACAGAAACAAAATAACCCACCCAAATCTAACTCTCTCTGCAAATGTTATATCTGCCACACCTGCAGTGCACATCGTTTTGCCCAACTGCTAACAAATTTGCTGCTATGATCATCTCTGAATTACCCCCATGGTTTTGCCCAACTGCTAACAAATTTGCTGCTGCGATCAACTCTGAATTAGACCCTAGGTATTAAGACTTCAGGCGGGATGTAATGGAGTCCGAGATCACCGGAGGTGCAGGATGCCGGCCAATCTCAACATTTTTTTAAAGGTGCAGTCACTTACAAGGCATCATTTTACCTTGTGTTTGCCCCTTTAAAAAAAACTCCACGGTCAGCCGGCCTCCCGCACCTCCGGCCCTCTCAGCTGCTTGAGAGAGATACTGTAAAGTGGACAGAGATAAAGGGGCCTATTCATGAAGCAGTGATAAGAGTGGAGAAGTGAGCCAGTGGAGAATTTGCCCATGGCAACCTATCAGCATTGAAGTAACATAATTTGCATACTATAAAAATATACAGAGCTGCTGATTAGTTGCCATGGGCAACTTCTCCACTGGCTCACTTCTCCCTTTTTTCACTGCTTAGTACATCTCCCCCTTAATATCTCTCCACTTTATCTCTCTCCAAGACTGGGGACAGCCCCAGGCTTCATCCCTGGCCCTTGGGTGCCTGGAGGGGGTACCCCTTTATTTTAGGGGTCCCCACTCCCCCAGGGAACCCCGGCCAGTGGTGACTAGTTGGAGGGAGTGATGCTTTGGCCACAGGGACCTATACAAAAGTGTCCCCTGGCTGCGACATCATCTCCATGGCTAGTGGAGCCAGATGCTAGATTAAAAAATATGGCGGACCCCTACTTCTTTTGTCCCCCGTATTTTAGAAACAAAGACCGCTCCAAGAGTCCAGTGCTGGTTGTTTAAATACGGGAAACATCGAATCAATTTTTTCCCTGTATTTTTTAGAGATAGCAGGCTCAGTTCCCTGAGAACCAAACCCAACTGAACTTCATGCTCAAAGCCCGGATCCGAGTCTGACTCGGGACTTCCCGCCAGACTCTGAAACCAGAATGAAGTAAAACGTCATCATCCCATGAGTTTTGGAATCAATATAAACAGCTGTGCATCGCCGTCATTTTTCACTCCGGACTTAGAGAGTAAGGGAGACAGACCTCTGTCTCTCTCTGTGGGTGGTGGTGTTGGGTGGGGTTAGTGTGTGCTCTCCAGGGATGCTGCTGCAGTCACTGTGATGTACCTGTGCTGTGTTAGGGGTGCTGTCCTCGCTGTCACTGATGTTTCATGTGCTGCAGCTGTACATGGGTGTTGCTGTCCTGGCTGTCACTGTGATGTACAGGGTGCAGGGCCACTGTCCTCCTGTATGCTGGAAAATATAGGGGTGCTGCTGGCCCTGTATGTTGTAAAAATTCAGGGGTGCAGTTGTTAGAAATTAAAAGCACACTGCTCCTGTATGCTTTAAAATATAGGGGTGCTGCTGGCCCTGTATGTTGTAAAACTTCAGAGGTGCAGTTGTTAAAAATGAAAAGCACACTGCTCCTGTATGCTGTAAAATGTTGCTTGCCCTGCATGTTGTAATAATTCAGGGTGCAGTTAAATATTACAAGCACACTGCTGTATTTTGTAAAATATAGGGGTGTTGCTGTTCAAATAACATTACACTAAACCTGTATGCTATAAAACTTCAGGGGTGCAGTAGTTAAAAATTAAAAACACACTGCTGTATGCTGTAATATATAGGGTTTTGCTGTTCAAATAACATTACACTGGCCCTGTATGTTGTAAAAATTCAGGAGTGCAGTTGTTAAAAATGAAAAGCCCACTGCTCTTGTATGCTGTAAAATATAGGGGTGCTGCTGTTCAAATAACATTACACTGACCCTGTATGCTTATAAAAATTTAGGCGTGCAGTTGTTAAAAATTAAAAGTACACTGCTGTATGCTATAAAATATAGGGGTGTTGTTGTTCAAGTAACATTACACTGGTCCTGTATGTTGTAAAGATTCAGGGGTGCAGTTGTTAAAAATTAAAAGCACACTGCTCCTGTATGCTTTAAAATATAGGTGTACTGCTCTCCCTGTACGTTGTAGAACCTCAAAAGTGCAGTTGTTAAAAATTAAAAGCACACTGTACTTATATGCTGTAAAATATTGAGGTGCTACAGGCCCTGTATGTTGTAAATATTCAGCGGTGCAGTTCAAAATTAAAAGCATACTGCTGTATGCTGTAAAATATAAGGGTGTTGCTATTCAAATAACATTACACTGAACCTGTATGCTCTAAAAATTCAGGGGTGCAGTTGTTAAAAATTAAAAGCACACTGCTCTTGTATGCTTTAAAATATAGGGGTGCTGCTGGCCCTGTATGATGTAAAAATTCAGAAGTACAGTTGTTAAAAATTAAAAGCACACTGCTCATGTATGCTGTAAAATATTGGTGTGCTGCTGGCCCTGTATGTTGTAATAATTCATGGGTGCAGTTAAAAATTAAAAGCACACTGTTCTTGTATGCTGGAAAATATAGGGGTGTTGCTGTTCAAATAACATTACACTGGCCTTCTATGTTGTAAAAATTAAGGGATACAGTTGTTAAAAATTAAAAGCACACTACTGTATGCTGTAAAATATAGGGGTGCTTCTGGCCCTGTATGTTGTAAAAATTCAGAGGTGCATTTATTAAAAGGTAAAAGCACACTACTGTATGCTGTACAGTATAGGAGAGTTGCTGTTCAAATAACATTACACTGGCCCCGTATGTTGTAAAAATTCAGGGATGTAATTGTTAAAAATTAAAAGCACACTGCTGCATGCTGTAAAATATAGGGGTGCTGCCGGCCCTGTATGTTGTACAAATTCAGAGGTGCAGTTGTTAAAAGCACACTGCTGTATGCTGTAAAATATAGGGGTGTTGATGTTCAAATAACATTACACTGGCCCTCTATGTTATAAAACTTCAGAGGTGCAGTTGTTAAAAGTTAAAAGCACACTGCTGTATGCTGTAAAATATAGAGGTGTTGCTGTTCAAATAACATTACACTGGCCCTGTATGTTTTAAAAATTCAGGGGTGCAGTTGTTAAAAATTAAAAGCACACGGCTGTATGCTGTAAAATATAGGGGTGCTGCTGGCCCTATATGTTGTAAAAATTCAGAGGTGCAGTTGTTAAAAAGTAAAAGCACACTGCTCTTGTAAGCTGTAAAATAAAGGGGTGTTGCTGTTCATATAACATTACACTTGCCCTGTATGTTGTAAAAATTCAGGGGTGCAGTGAAAATCAATGTACACTGGCCCTGTCTTGTATGCTGTAATAATTCTAGGGTGCAGTGAAAATCAATGTACACTGGCCCTGTCTTGTATGTTGTAATTATTCTAGGGTGCCGTGAAAATCAATATACACTGGCCCTGTCTTGTATGCTGTAATTATTCTAGGGTGCAGCGAAAATCAATGTACATTGGCCCTGTCTTGTATGCTGTAATCATTCTAGGGTGCAGTGAAAATCAATGTACATTGGCCCTGTCTTGTATGCTGTAATTATTCTAGGGTGCAGTGAAAATCAATGTACACTGGCCCTGTTTTATATGCTGTAATTATTCTAGGGTGCAGTGAAAATCAATGTATACTGGTCCTGTCTTGTATGCTGTAAAATTACAGGGGTGTTGTAAAAATACAGGGGTGCTGGCACTGTCTGCTGTTGCGATGTCTAGGCCTGACTTTCATAACACTGTATAGGAAGAGGAAGCTCCTACCACCATTTGCACACCCCTGCAAGTGCTGGGAGGAGCACCGCCAGTCCAGTTTCTAATATTGAGATTGAGGATGTCACTGTAGAACATAGGTCTGCAAACTCGGTCCTCACTACCCAACACAGTGCATGTTTTGCAGGTAACCCAGTAGGTGCACAGGTGTATTAATTACTCACAGACACATTTTAAAAGGTCTGCAGGTGGAGTTAATTATTTCACTTGTGATTCTGTGAGGAGACCTGCAAAACATGCACTGTGTGGGGAAATGAGGACTGAGTTTGCAGACCTATGCTGTAGAAGTACATCAGGATGAGGAGGATATGGGTGTAGCTGGCGCTGCGGAGGAAGTTGACGATGATGATTTTGATGGTTATGTGGTTTGTTTGAATAAGGCACCAGTGGAGACAGTTGTTGGCCATGGGATGAAAAAGCCCATTGTCATACCTGGGCAAAATACCAAAAAATCCGCCTCTTTGGTGTGGAATTATTTCTCCACAAATCCGGACAACAGCGCATTCATCATAAGTCATTGTCAAGTTCAGAAACTTTGGGTAATAGCATAATCAGTCCATTGACACCTAAATGATGTGGTTTTGTTTGAATATTATTTCTCTGTGAGAATGAGGATGTAAACACTGAAGGGTGGGGAGGGGAATCTGCGAATGGAGACGACATCTTGCCACAGTAGAGCCAGTTTGTGCAAGGAGAGATTAGTTGCTTCTTTTCTGGTATGGGCCCAAACAAACCAATCATTTCAGCCACAGTCATGTCGCTGAAATGATTGGTTTGTTAAAGTGTGCATGTTCTGTTTATACAACATAAGGGTGAGTGGGAGGGCCCAAGGACAATTCCATCTTGCACCTTTTTTTTATTTGCATCATGTGCTCTTTGGGGCCTAGTTTTTAAAACTACCATCCTGTCTGACACTGCAGTACCACTCCTAAATAGGCCAGGTGTTTGTGCCACACACTTGTGTTGCTTAGCTTAGTCATCCAGCTACTTCATTGCACCTCTTTTTTTTCTTTGCATTATGTGCTATTTGGGGCCTAGTTTTTAAACTGCCATCCTGTCTGACACTGCAGTACCACTCCTAGATGGGCCAGGTGTTTGTGCCGCCCACTTGTGCCGCTTAGCTTAGTCATCCAGCCACCTCATTGCACCTCTTTTTTTTTTCTTTGCATTATGTGCTCTTTGGGGCCTAGAATTTAAACTGCCATCCTGTCTGACACTGCAGTACCACTCCTAGATGGGCCAGGTGTTTGTGCCGCCCACTTGTGCCGCTTAGCATAGTCATCTAGCGCCCTTGGTGCACCTCTTTTTTTTTTCTTTGCATTATGTGCTTTTTGGAGCCTATGTTTTAAATCTGCCATCCTGTCTTGACACTGCAGTGTCACTCCTAGATGGGCCAGGTATTTGTGTCGCCCACTTGTGTCGCTTAGCTTAGTCAACCAGCTACCTCTGTGCAACCTTTTGGCCTCAAAACAATGACCTAAAAATCGCACCCTATTACATCTAGCCTATAGTCTCTAATTTGGAATTTTGATTTACCAACATTTTTCTGGTTCTCTTTTCTCCTCATTTTCCATCTTTTTTCTCTCTCCTCTCAAGTGGTCACCCGCGCTGCCAGGGCCGTTTCTATGCATATTCCTTAGGAGCGGCTGCACTGGGCGCCGACTCCTAAGGGTGGCCGGTAGCCAGCCACAATTTTAAATCAGCCACAGGTCCGTCAGCCAATCAGAGCTCATGGTCTGTGGCAGCTGCTGCCGGACATCGAGCTTTGACTGGCTGACGGACTGGCAGGGCCGGTTCTAGGTCTTTTGGCGCCCCGGGCGGAGAATAGGGGCGTGGCTTAATACAGGGGGCATGGTCAGTTACGCCCTCTGTAGAGTTGTGCCCCCATTTGTGCCCCCTGTAGCGTAGCATCGCTTGCACACACAAAAAAATAATACTTACAAACCCCGCTCCTGACCGCTGCAGACCTCCGCCGGCGCCGCTCCTCTCCTCGGATCTATGGGAGAGACATCATGACGTCTCTCCCATAGCACAGCATACACAGACACTAGAGGTCAAATATGACCCTTAGCGTCTGTCAGTCCCACAATGCTGTGCGGTGCGTGATGACGTCATCGCACACCACACAGCAAAGGTCCTCTCCACGAAGGGAAACTAGATGCGTAGCGTCTAGTACCTTCACAGCGGGGGACACAGCGGGACACAGCGGGGGGCACAGTAGCGGATCTTGCCATGGTGCGGCGCCCTCTGGATGGCGTCGGCACCCTCCGGAAGGCGGCGCCCCGGGCAAAAGTCCTGCTTGCCCGTGGCAAGATCCGCTACTGCAGACTAGTTGCTGATTTCAGACAGGTGGCCACTGGAGACGGGACTGAGGGGTAGGAGAGGCACATGCTACACTCTCTTCACCTCACACCGAAGCAGCGGCTGATGCGGGAGCAGCAGGACAGGCACGCGAAGGTGAGCAGCACTACAGGGGACATGTGTATCTGGCACTGTTGGGGGCACGTGTATCTGGCACTGTGGGGGGTATGTATATCTGGCACTGGGGGGCATATGTATCTAGCTCTGTGGGGGGAACGTGTATCTGGCACTGTAGGGGCATGTGTATCTGGCACTGTAGGGGCACATGTATCTGGCACTGTGGAGGGCACATGTATCTGGCACTATGGGGGCATGTGTATCTGGCACTGTGGGGGGCGCATGTATCTGGCACTGTAGTGGCATATGTATCTGGCACTGTGGAGGGCACATGTATCTGACACTATGGGGGCACGTGTATCAGACACTATGGGGGCACGTGTATCTGGCACTGTGGGGGCACGTGTATCTGGCACTGTGGGGGCACATGTATCTAGCACTGTGGGGGCATACTATGTTTATCTGACTATGTGAGGGCATATTATGTGTATCTGACACTGCTGGGGGCATATTATGTGTGTCTGGCACTGTGGCAGCACATGTGTATCTGACATTGTGGGGGCATATTATTTGTATCTGGCACTGTGGGGGCATATCATGTGTATCTGGCATTGTGGGGTCATATAATCTATATCTGGCACTGTAGGGGCTATAATGTGTATCTGGCACTGTGAGGGCATATAATGTGTATCTGGCACTGCACTACTGGGGGCATATGTGTATCTGGCACTGCTGGGGGCATATGTGTATCTGGCACTGCTGGGGGCATATAATGTGTATCTGTCACTGTGTGGGCATATAATGTGTATCTGACAATGTGGGGGCATATTATGTGTATGTAGCACTGTGGGGGTATATTATGTGTATCTGGCACTGTTGGGGCATATTACAGTATGTGTATCTGGCACTCTAGGGGCATATAATGTGTATCTGGCACTGTGGGGGCATATCATGTGTATCTGGCACTGTGGGGGCATATAATGTGTATCTGACACTGCACTGCAAGAGGCATATGTGTATCTGGCACTGTTGGGGGCATATGTGTATCTGGCACTGCACTACTGGGGGCATATGTATATCTGGCACTGTTGGGGACATATAATGTGTATTTGGCACTACTGGGGTCGTATGTATATCTGGCACTGCACTACTGGGGTCATTATATGTATCTTACAGTATACTGCAGACGTAGGGGATCGTTCAGATCTGATCGTAGATGTGCTAAATTTAGTACATCTATGATCAGTTTCTCAGACATGCAGGGGGACGCCCAGCACAGCGCTAGTCCGCTCTCGCATGTCTGGATCTGCCCCTCATCCTTCACACACGGCGACGATGCTTTTGCACCCGGCAAGTAGCTCCCTGCCAGTGCAGCTCCTGCGCGCTGGCAGGCCGCTACTCGCCATGTCGCGGGTCCCAGTGGCTGCGTGTGATGTCACACAGCTACCGCAGCTCACAACGGTCCATACATGTCTGCGTTGTCCGGACCACGCCCCACCAATGCCGTTCTAACACCGTTGGCATGCCCCCTCCCGCCCTGCCAACACCTCTTCAGGCAGAGGCGATCGCAGTCCAGAGATGCTGTTAGCGCACTCCACAAAGGGATTCAGACTGTGATAGCTGCCGCTGCAGCGATCCAGTCTAAATTACCCCCATTATGTTTAAGGAACACTACTGTGGGCATTATGTGTAAGGCTGCTAATTGTGTGTGTAGAGGGGGTGTGAAAATATATTTATTTATAGTTTGATAATATACAGTTATGAGCCCACGCCCACTTTTCCAGGAGCGTGCGTGCCTTCCACGTGCACATGAGGGGGTCACTTCGAAATTTTCTCGCTCAAGGTGCTGGTAGCCCTGGACCCGGCCCTGCGCGCTGCAGTGCTCTTCCACACAGGTCCTCTCTTCACTTGAGAGTGATACTATCAGTGGCACACGCAGGGGGGGTTTCCGAGTACATGGAAACCCCTCTTGAGGTGCCACGTCTTTTTTTTCCCTTTGAGACGGAGACAGCTCTGTCTCTATAGTGACAACTGTAGCTATGCTCGGGACAGCTCTCTGTTCACAGGAGAGGGCCGCGGTAGAGCTGCAGGCAGGGGTTGACAGCAGCATGAGTGAGACGGGTGAGGGGAGCTGGATGCAGAGACTCCGCAGCGGCGGCAAGCGGCTCAGGCATGGGTGGGTTGGTACGCCGGATCACTTCCCCTTGGCTGGCTCTGATGTGCCAACCTTCCCTCCCCTCTCGGTGTCCTGGGCTGGCCGCCGGGCTGCATAAAAGCCAGCGCTGGGCTCAGTGTATCACACTGGCCGCTTCGGCTGTAGTAAAGATGGGGGCGGGGCCATCCAGAGTTCAGAGTAGTATGGCTGGTTCCCCAGACCACCCACCGTGAGCAGATGCCGCCAGTTACCGCAAGTTGCATACCCTCCAACATGACCCGCCCCACTAGGTACAAAATGCTCTGTTTCTGGACTTCCCTCTTAATTTATTATTGCCATCACCTGTGAAGAAACAGCTTTCTTATCATTTAACTAGTTCAACACAGGTGATGGAAATCATAAATTAAGAGGAAAGTCCAGGAGCAGAGCATTTTGTACCTAGTGAGGTGGGTCATGTTGGAGGGTCTGAAGTTGTGCTGGACACCCACTGCTATACAGGATAAGCTAGCGGTGTGCCTTGCTCTGAATAGCAAAACAGCAGTCACTGGCAGCCACCTAGAGAGCCGACTCACTCCTACACACAGCCTTGTGAGCCGCAGGACTGGATGCTGTGGGGAGACAGCCGCTTCCACTTTCAAAAGGTCTTTCAGGTTATTGCCTAAGCATGGGTTGGGGCACAGTAATATGGTGACTGGCAGACCCTGTGCATGACCCACTGCCACCCCATGTACATATGTCCTACTCTGTGTATGACCCACTGCCGCCCCACGTAGATGACCCACTGCCACCCCAAGTACATTTGTCCCACTCTGTGCATGACCCACTGCCACCCTGCGTACATGACCCACTGCCGCCCCGCGTACATATGGCCCACTGTTTGTATGACCCACTGCCGCCCCACATAGATGATCCACTGCCACCCCACGTACATGACCCACTGCCACCACGCATACATATGTCCCACTGTGTACATGACCCACTGCCATCCCTCGGACATGACCCACTGTCACCCCACGTACATATGTCCCACTGTGTGCATGACCCACTGCCACCCCGCATACATGACCCACTGCCAACCCGTGTACATATGCCCCAGTATCTCCCCACATACAAATGTCCCACTGTCTCTCCGTGTGCGTGTGTCCCACTGTCTCTCCGCATACGTGTGTCCCACTGTCTCCCCGTGTACGTGTGCCCCACTGTCTCCTCATGTATGTGTGTCCCACTGTCTCACCGCATGCGTGTGCCCCATTGTCTCCCCGCGTACGTGTGCCCCACTCTCTACCCGCGTGACGTGTGCCCCACTCTCTCCCCGCGTGACATGTGTCCCACTGTCTTCCCGCGTACATGAGTCCCACTGTCTCCCCGCGTATGTGTGTCCCACTGTCACCCCACCTACGTGTGTCCCACTGTCTCCCCACGTACATGTGTCCCACTGTCACCCATGACACACAGGGTAAGGAATGGGGCAGAGTGATTGGTCCTCAGACATTGGTTCCAGTGCCTCTCTGCATCCTCCTGTAAACACAGACTCCTCTCTCTCTCTCTCTCTCTCTCTCTCTCTCTCTCTCTCTCTCTCTCTCTCTCTCTCTCTATATATATATATATATATATATATATATATATATATATATATATATATATATATATATATTTATTGCTTAGGCTTGCCATAAAATCCCTTGAATCTGGGACACCTATTATTTACACTAGAAATCAGTAGTTTAGTCCACCCCCTTAGGCTCCACCCCTCAACAGACCCCACCCCCATTAGGGCTGCTTGCAGAGATTTCCCGGGCTGGTTTTCCATCCCAATCCGCCCCTGCTGCGGCTGTAACTGATATGGCCGCCTGTAGATGCGGGCAGGCTTTGCGGGGGGCAGCGGACAGTTGGCTGAACTGAACTCCAGGGCGTCGGGCAGTCGACTGCACTAAACTGTGCAGATGTAGTGTGTATCAGTAACAGGAGTGCGTCCAGCAGCTTCAAGTGCAGAAGATCTTGTGCATGTACTGTATGTATTTTTTTGTCTGTGTGCGTGCATGTATATATGTATGTATGTACATAGTCTATTTGCAGGGTGTTAGGGCTTTCCAGATGTGTGTGTAAAAGTAAATAAACAATATAAATATATATATATCTATATATATAGAACAAAAGTTATCCGGCACTCACGAAAAAACAATAAACAAAATGCCAGGGTGCCTTCCTAGTGATAATGCAGACACAGTATCCTTCCCCACCTGTGGCTCAGGTGTTAGCAGCAAAGGAAATGAGGCGGCACTCCATGGGCTTATGCAAGAATCATAATTTGTATTCAAAACATGGTGACATCAAGGTAACATCGTGTCAATCAAATAAAACCATAAGGGGGGACAGGTATCTTACGACGTTTCAAGGCATCGCTGACTTTTTATCAGGTAAGGTGACCCCTGTGCTGCGAAGTGAAAAAGAACCACTTTTGGGGAAGGATACTGTGTCTATATATATATATATATATATATATATATATATATATATATATATATATATCTCTCCAGATATCCCTCACTCCCTATTAGATTAAATGTATAAAGGTGCTTAAGTGCTTTAGACTTTCAACTTTCAGGACTGCACTCCCGAAACATTAATAGAACAAATAACTTTTTCAAGTTACCACGGTCCCGGAGTGCCGCCATCATGCTATATATATATATATATATATATATATATATATACACACTGCTCAAAAATATAAAGGGAACACTTAAACAGCACAATGTAACTCCAAGTCAATCACACTTCTGTGGAATCAAACTGTCCACTTAGGAAGCAACACTGACAATCAATTTCACATGCTGTTGTGCAAATGGAATACAGGTGGAAATTATAGGCAATTAGCAAGACACCCCCAATCAAGGAGTTGTTCTGCAGGTGGTGACCACAGAACACTTCTCAGCTCCTATGCTTTCTGGCTGATGTTTTGGTCACTTTTGAAAGCTGGCGGTGCTTTCACTCTAGTGGTAGCATGAGACGGAGTCTACAACCCACACAAGTGGCTCAGGTAGTGCAGCTCATCCAGGATGGCACATCAATGCGAGCTGTGGCAAGAAGGTTTGCTGTGTCTGTCAGCGTAGTGTCCAGAGCATGGAGGCGCTACCAGGAGACAGGCCAGTACATCAGGAGACATGGAGGAAGTCGTAGGAGGGCAACAACCCAGCAGCAGGACCGCTACCTCCGCCTTTGTACAAGGAGGAACAGGAGGAGCACTGCCAGAGCCCTGCAAAATTACCTCCAGCAAGCCACAAATGTGCATGTGTCTACTCAAACGATCAGAAACAGACTTCATGAGGGTGGTATAAGGGCCCGACGTCCACAGGTGGGGGTTGTGCTTACAGCCCAACACCGTGCAGGACGTTTGGCATTTGCCAGAGAACACCAAGATTGGCAAATTCGCCACTGGCGCCCTGTGCTCTTCAAAGATGAAAGCAGGTTCTCACTGAGCACATGTGACAGACGTGACAGAGTCTGGAGACGCCACGGAGAACATTCTGCTGCCTGCAACATCCTCCAGCATGACCGGTTTGGCAGTGGGTCAGTAATGGTGTGGGGTGGCATTTCTTTGGGGGGCCGCACAGCCCTCCATGTGCGCGCCAGAGGTAGCCTGACTGCCATTAGGTACCGAGATGAGATCCTCAGACCCCTTGTGAGAGCATATGCTGGTGCGGTTGGTCCTGGGTTCCTCCTAATGCAAGACAATGCTAGACCTCATGTGGCTGGAGTGTGCCAGCAGTTCCTGCAAGACGAAGGCATTGATGCTATGGACTGGCCCGCCCATTCCCCAGACCTGAATCCAATTGAGCACATCTGGGACATCATGTCTCGCTCCATCCACCAATGCCACGCTGAACCACAGACTGTCCTGGAGTTGGCGGATGCTTTAGTCCAGGTCTGGGAGGAGATCCCTCAGGAGACCATTCGCCACCTCATCAGGAGCATGCCCAGGCGTTGAAGGGAGGTCATACAGGCACGTGGAGGCCACACACACTACTGAGCCTCATTTTGACTTGTTTTAAGGACATTACATCAAAGTTGGATCAGCCTGTAGTGTGTTTTTCCAATTTAATTTTGAGTGTGACTCCAAATCCAGACCTCCATGGATTAATAAATTTGATTTCCACTGATAATTTTTGTGTGATTTTGTTGTCAGCACATTCAACTATGTAAAGAACAAAGTATTTAATAAGAATATTTCATTCATTCAGATCTAGGATGTGTTATTTTAGTGTTCCCTTTATTTTTTTGAGCAGTGTGTATATATATATATATATATATATATATATACACACATATATATATATATATATATATATATATCGGTGAAAAGGTGGTACTTAGCGCTACACCAAATGAGTGAAAATAAAGAGTCTTAGTCCAGAGACAGTGGTAATGTCCAATTTCTCTGTCTCCAATCCACACTCCCTCTGACAGGGTGGCAGCCGTAATCCAGGTGACCGGTGTTCAGTCGGTCTGTTTTGATGGATCTAGAAAGAAGGTGAAAACAGCGCCTACTAGTGCAGTATATTAGGATCCTTCAAATGAAAACCTCCACCAGTTCTAATGCTCAATGATCACCAATGAAAAGAAAGAAGGTAGCTGAAATAGTGTAATATATATATATACTCCTGATGAAGTCCAGGCTTGAGATGCCATAAGGACGAAACGCGTTGAGGAACAGAGACTGAACTGTATCTACTACACATCAGATAAGCTAGTTTTACATTATTTTGATGTACGGGTATTTGCTTTGTTTTTTAACAATTAAACTGGTGTTAAAACTTTATTACACTATTTAGCTTACAGATAAATTCCCCCTGTTGGCACCGCCAAAAACACACTTGAAAAATGGAGCCTGTACAAATTTAGTTGCAGATTATACAGTAAGGGGCGACGGTTCATATTTTAACTAGTGATGTGCATCGGAAATTTTTCGGGTTTTGGTTTTGGGTTCGGTTCCGCGGGCCGTGTTTTGGATTCGGACGCGTTTTGGCAAAACCTCACCGAATTTTTTTTGTCTGATTCGGGTGTGTTTTGGATTCGGGTGTTTTTTTTCAAAAAACCCTAAAAAACAGCTTAAATCATAGAATTTGGGGGTCATTTTGATCCCATAGTATTATTAACCTCAATAACCATAATTTCCACTCATTTCCAGTCTATTCTGAACACCTCACGCCTCACAATATTATTTTTAGTCCTAAAATTTGCACCGAGGTCGCTGGATGGCTAAGCTAAGCGACACAAGTGGCCGACACAAACACCTGGCCCGTCTAGGAGTGGCACTGCAGTGACAGGCAGGATGGCACTTCAAAAAGATTGTCCCCAAACAGCACATGATGCAAAGAAAAAAAGAGGCGCACCAAGGTCGCTGTGTGACTAAGCTAAGTGACACTAGTGGCCGACACAAACACCTGGCCCATCTAGGAGTGGCACTGCAGTGTCACGCAGGATGGCCCTTCAAAAAAATACTCCCCAAACAGCACATGATGCAAAGAAAAAAAGAGGCGCAATGAGGTAGCTGTGTGACTAAGCTAAGCGACCCAAGTGGCCGACACAAACACCTGGCCCATCTAGGAGTGGCACTGCAGTGTCAGACAGGATGGCACTTCAAAAAAATTGTCCCCAAACAGCACATGTTGCAAAGAAAAATTAAAGAAAAAAGAGGTGCAAGATGGAATTGTCCTTGGGCCCTCCCACCCACCCTTATGTTGTATAAACAGGACATGCACACTTTAACGAACCCATCATTTCAGCGACAGGGTCTGCCACACGACTGTGACTGAAATGACTGGTTGGTTTGGGCCCCCACCAAAAAAGAAGCAATCAATCTCTCCTTGCACAAACTGGCTCTACAGAGGCAAGATGTCCACCTCATCATCATCGTCCGATTCATCACCCCTTTCACTGTGTACATCCCCCTCCTCACAGATTATTAATTCATCCCCACTGAAATCCACCATCTCAGGTCCCCGTGCACTTTCTGGAGGCAATTGCTGCTGGTGAATGTCTCCACGGAGGAATTGATTATAATTCATTTTAATGAACATCATCTTCTCCACATTTTCTGGAAGTAACCTCGTACGCCGATTGCTGACAAGGTGAGCGGCGGCACTAAACACTCTTTCGGAGTACACACTGGAGGGAGGGCAACTTAGGTAGAATAAAGCCAGTTTCTGTAAGGGCCTCCAAATTGCCTCTTTTTCCTGCCAGTATACGTACGGACTGTCTGACGTGCCTACTTGGATGCGGTCACTCATATAATCCTCCACCATTCTTTCAATGGTGAGAGAATCATATGCAGTGACAGTAGACGACATGTCAGTAATCGTTGGCAGGTCCTTCAGTCCGGACCAGATGTCAGCACTCACTCCAGACTGCCCTGCATCACCGCCAGCGGGTGGGCTTGGAATTCTTAGCCTTTTCCTCGCACCCCCAGTTGCGGGAGAATGTGAAGGAGGAGCTGTTGACGGGTCACGTTCCGCTTGACTTGACAATTTTCTCACCAGCAGGCCTTTGAACCCCTGCAGACTTGTGTCTGCCGGAAAGAGAGATACAACGTAGGTTTTAAATCTAGGATCGAGCACGGTGGCCAAAATGTAGTGCTCTGATTGCAAAAGATTGACCACCCGTGAATCCTGGTTAAGCGAATGAAGGGCTCCATGCACAAGTCCCACATGCCTAGTGTTATCGCTCTGTTTTAGCTCCTCCTTCAATGTCTCCAGCTTCTTCTGCAAAAGCCTGATGAGGGGAATGACCTGACTCAGGCTGGCAGTGTCTGAACTGACTTCACGTGTGGCAAGTTCAAAGGGTTGCAGAACCTTGCACAACGTTGAAATCATTCTCCACTGCGCTTGAGACAGGTGCATTCCCCCTCCTTTGCCTATATCGTGGGCAGATGTATAGGCTTGAATGGCCTTATGCTGCTCCTCCATCCTCTGAAGCATATAGAGGGTTGAATTCCACCTCGTTACCACCTCTTGCTTCAGATGATGGCAGGGCAGGTTCAGGAATGTTTGGTGGTGCTCCAGTCTTCTGTACGCGGTGCCTGAATGCCGAAAGTGGCCCGCAATTCTTCGGGCCACCGACAGCATCTCTTGCACGCCCCTGTCGTTTTTTAAATAATTCTGCACCACCAAATTCAATGTATGTGCAAAACATGGGACGTGCTGGAATTTGCCCAGATGTAATGCACGCACAATATTGCTGGCGTTGTCCGATGTCACAAATCCCCAGGAGAGTCCAATTGGGGTAAGCCATTCTGCGATGATCTTCCTCAGTTCCCGTAAGAGGTTGTCAGCTGTGTGCATCTTATGGAAAGTGGTGATACAAAGCGTAGCCTGCCTAGGAACGACTTGGCGTTTGCGAGATGCTGCTACTGGTGCCGCCGCTGCTGTTCTTGCTGCGGGAGGCATACATCTACCCAGTGGGCTGTCACAGTCATATAGTCCTGAGTCTGCCCTGCTCCACTTGTCCACATGTCCGTGGTTAAGTGGACATTGGGTACAACTGCATTTTTTAGGACACTGGTGAGTCTTTTTCTGAGGTCTGTGTACATTTTCGGTATCGCCTGCCTAGAGAAATGGAACCTAGATGGTATTTGGTACCGGGGACACAGTACCTCAATCAAGTCTATAGTTGCCTCTGAATTAACGATGGATACCGGAACCACGTTTCTCACCGCCCAGGCTGCCAAGGCCTGAGTTATCTGCTTTGCAGCAGGATGACTGCTGTGATATTTCATCTTCCTCGCAAAGGACTGTTGGACAGTCAATTGCTTACTGGAAGTAGTACAAGTGGTCTTCCGACTTCCCCTCTTGGATGACGATCGACTCCCAGCAGCAACAACAGCAGCGCCAGCAGCAGTAGGCGTTACACTCAAGGATGTATCGGAGGAATCCCAGGCAGGAGAGGACTCGTCAGACTTGACAGTGACATGGCCTGCAGAACTATTGGCTTTCCTGGGTAAGGAGGAAATTAACACTGAGGGAGTTGGTGGTGTGGTTTGCAGGAGCTTGGTTACAAGAGGAAGGGATTTAGTGGTCAGTGGACTGCTTCCGCTGTCACCCAAAGTTTTTGAACTTGTCACTGACTTATGATGAATGCGCTGCAGGTGACGTATAAGGGAGGATGTTCCGAGGTGGTTAACATCCTTACCCCTACTTATTACAGTTTGACAAAGGCAACACACGGCTTGACACCTGTTGTCCGCATTTGTGTTGAAATAATTCCACACCGAAGAGCTGATTTTTTTTGTATTTTGACCAGGCATGTCAATGGCCATATTCCTCCCACAGACAACAGGTGTCTCCCCGGGTGCCTGACTTAAACAAACCTCCTCACCATTAGAATCCCTCTTGTCAATTTCCTCCCCAGCGCCAGCAACACCCATATCCTCATCCTGGTGTACTTCAACACTGACATCTTCAATTTGACTATCAGGAACTGGACTGCGGGTGCTCCTTCCAGCACTTGCAGGGGGCGTGCAAATGGTGGAAGGCGCAAGCTCTTCCCGTCCAGTGTTGGGAAGGTCAGGCATTGCAACCGACACAATTGGACTCTCCTTGGGGATTTGTGATTTAGAAGAACGCACAGTTCTTTGCTGTGCTTTTGCCAGCTTAAGTCTTTTCTTTTTTCTAGCGAGAGGATGAGTGCTTCCATCCTCATGTGAAGCTGAACCACTAGCCATGAACATAGGCCAGGGCCTCAGCCGTTCCTTGCCACTCCGTGTCGTAAATGGCATATTGGCAAGTTTACGCTTCTCCTCAGACGCTTTTAATTTTGATTTTTGGGTCATTTTACTTATCTTTTGTGTTTTGGATTTTACATGCTCTGTACTATGACATTGGGCATCGGCCTTGGCAGACGACGTTGATGGCCTTTCATCGTCTCGGCCATGACTAGTGGCAGCAGCTTCAGCACGAGGTGGAAGTGGATCTTGATCTTTCCCTATTTTTTTAACCTCCACATTTTTGTTCTCCATATTTTAATGCGCACAACTAAAAGGCACCACAGGTATACAATGTAGATGGATGGATAGTATACTTTATGGACGACGAGTGACGACACAGAGGTAGGTACAGCAGTGGCCTACTGTACTGCTATATACAGTATAATGGACCTGGTGGACACTGTCAGCAGACTGCGTTTATAGTATAAAAAAAAGACACCACAGGTATACAATGTAGATGGATGGATAGTATACTTATGGACGACGAGTAACGACATAGAGGTAGGTACAGCAGTGGCCTACCGTACTGCTATATACAGTATAATGGACCTGGTGGACACTGTCAGCAGACTGCGTTTATAGTATAAAAAAAAAAGACACCACAGGTATACAATGTAGATGGATGGATAGTATACTTATGGACGACGAGTGACGACACAGAGGTAGGTACAGCAGTGGCCTACCGTACTGCTATATACAGTATAATGGACCTGGTGGACACTGTCAGCAGACTGCGTTTATAGTATTAAAAAAAAAAGACACCACAGGTATACAATGTAGATGGATGGCTAGTATACTTATGGACGACGAGTGACGACACAGAGGTAGGTACAGCAGTGGCCTACCGTACTGCTATATACAGTATAATGGACCGGGTGGACACTGTCAGCAGACTGCGTTTATAGTATTAAAAAAAAAGACACCACAGGTATACAATGTAGATGGATGGCTAGTATACTTATGGACGACGAGTGACGACACAGAGGTAGGTACAGCAGTGGCCTACCGTACTGCTATATACAGTATAATGGACCTGGTGGACACTGTCAGCAGACTGCGTTTATAGTATAAAAAAAAAAGACACCACAGGTATACAATGTAGATGGATGGATAGTATACTTATGGACGACGAGTGACAAAACAGAGGTAGGTACAGCAGTGGCCTACCGTACTGCTATATACAGTATAATGGACCTGGTGGACACTGTCAGCAGACTGCGTTTATAGTATAAAAAAAAAAGACACCACAGGTATACAATGTAGATGGATGGATAGTATACTTATGGACGACGAGTGACGACACAGAAGTAGGTACATCAGTGGCCTTCCGTACTGCTATATACAGTATAATGGACCTGGTGGACACTGTCAGCAGACTGCGTTTATAGTATAAAAAAAAAAGACACCACAGGTATACAATGTAGATGGATGGATAGTATACTTATGGACGACGAGTGACGAAACAGAGGTAGGTACAGCAGTGGCCTACCGTACTGCTATATACAGTATAATGGACCTGGTGGACACTGTCAGCAGACTGCGTTTATAGTATAAAAAAAAAAACACCACAGGTATACAATGTAGATGGATGGCTAGTATACTTATGGACGACGAGTGATGACACAGAGGTAGGTACAGCAGTGGCCTACCGTACTGCTATATACAGTATAATGGACCTGGTGGACACTGTCAGCAGACTGCGTTTATAGTATAAAAAAAAAGACACCACAGGTATACAATGTAGATGGATGGATAGTATACTTATGGACGACGAGTGACGACACAGAGGTAGGTACAGCAGTGGCCTACCGTACTGCTATATACAGTATAATGGACCTGGTGGACACTGTCAGCAGACTGCGTTTATAGTATTAAAAAAAAAAGACACCACAGGTATACAATGTAGATGGATGGATAGTATACTTATGGACGACGAGTGACGACACAGAGGTAGGTACAGCAGTGGCCTACTGTACTGCTATATACAGTATAATGGACCTGGTGGACACTGTCAGCAGACTGCGTTTATAGTATAAAAAAAAGACACCACAGGTATACAATGTAGATGGATGGATAGTATACTTATGGACGACGAGTGACGACACAGAGGTAGGTACAGCAGTGGCCTACCGTACTGCTATATACAGTATAATGGACCTGGTGGACACTGTCAGCAGACTGCGTTTATAGTATAAAAAAAAGACACCACAGGTATACAATGTAGATGGATAGTATACTTATGGACGACGAGTGACGACACAGAGGTAGGTACAGCAGTGGCCTACTGTACTGCTATATACAGTATAATGGACCTGGTGGACACTGTCAGCAGACTGCGTTTATAGTATAAAAAAAAAGACACCACAGGTATACAATGTAGATGGATGGATAGTATACTTATGGACGACGAGTGACGACACAGAGGTAGGTACAGCAGTGGCCTACCGTACTGCTATATACAGTATAATGGACCTGGTGGACACTGTCAGCAGACTGCGTTTATAGTATAAAAAAAAGACACCACAGGTATACAATGTAGATGGATGGATAGTATACTTATAGACGACTAGACGACGAGTGACGACACAGAGGTAGGTACAGCAGTGGCCTACCGTACTGCTATATACAGTATAATGGACCTGGTGGACACTGTCAGCAGACTGCGTTTATAGTATAAAGAAAAAAAGACACCACAGGTATACAATGTAGATGGATGGATAGTATACTTATGGACGACGAGTGACGACACAGAGGTAGGTACAGCAGTGGCCTACCGTACTGCTATATACAATATAATGGACCTGGTGGACACTGTCAGCAGACTGCGTTTATAGTATAAAAAAAAAAGACACCACAGGAGTGTTTTTCAGGCAGACAAACGTATACTGGTGGTCACTGTCAGCAAAACTGTGCACTGTACTCCTGCTATAGCTGCTCCCCAGTCCCCACAATTAAGCAGTGTGAGCACTCAGCACAGATATATCATGTAGCACACTGAGCACAGATATGGTATGGAGCGTTTTTTTCAGGCAGAGAACGGATAAAAAACTGGTGGTCACTATTAGCAAAACTCTGCACTGTACTCCTCCTAACAGCTGCTCCCCAATCCTCCCCACAATAAGCTAAGCAATCAGATCAACTGTGTAGTATATAACTATATAAACGGAGAGGACGCCAGCCACGTCCTCTCCCTATCAATCTCAATGCACGTGTGAAAATGGCGGCGATGCGCGGCTGCTTATATAGAATCCGAATCTCGCGAGAATCCGACAGCGGGATGATGACGTTCGGGCGCGCTCGGGTTAACCGAGCCATGCGGGAGAATCCGAGTATGGCTCGGACCCGTCTAAAAAGGGTGAAGTTCGGGGGGGTTCGGTTTCTCGGAAACCGAACCCGCTCATCACTACTTTTAACAGGACAACGACCCTAAGCACACAGCCAAGATATCAAAGGAGTGGTTCAGGACAACTCTGTGAATGTCCTTGAGTAGCCCAGCCAGAGCCCAGACTTGAATCCGATTGAACATCTCTGGAGAGATCTGAAAATGGCTGTGTATCGACTTCCCATCCAACTGATGGAGCTTGAGAGGTGCTGCAAAGAGGAATTGGCGAAACTGACCAAAGATAGGTGTGCCAAGCTTGTGGCATCATATTCAAAAAGACTTGAGGCTGTAATTGCTGCCAAAGGTGCATCAACAAAATATTGAGCAAAGGCTGTGAATACTTATGTACATGTGATTTCATAGTTTTTTATTTTTAATATATTTGCAAAAATCTCAAAACAACTTTTTCCATGTTGTCATTATGGAGTATTGTGTGTAGAATTTTTAGGAAAAACTTTATTTATTCCATTTTGGAATAAAGCTGTAACATAACAAAATGTGGAAAAAGTGATGCGCTGTGAATACTTTCCGGATGCACTGTATTTTAAACTTTGTGCCATTTTGTCTGTTAAGCTTAGAGGATGACTTAATAGAGTATTGGTGAAGTTGTTTATTTTTTAGGTCTTTAAAAAGTAACTTCCATGTGCAGCATGTTGTCTGTTTGTCCCAAGGCACCAAGCAAAATAAGGACACATCTCGGACATAAATTATTAAAATGCTATTTTACGCTATTTAAAATCATTTCTATTTAATGAGTTTCTGTTTCTTTGTGTGTTTTGCCGTAACATGCTTTTCAGGAACCTTAGCAAATGTGAACACTGCAATGGTATTTTTATGGTTCAAGATGTGAGCCAGATGTTTAAAAAAACTGCTTGTTACCATGGCAATGCAAAACCCTAGGAGACATATCATATTAGATTATGTAAACACCTTCACCATCACTAAAGGGAAGTAAACAATACTGAGAGTTCTAGAAATATATCTCACGTTAACAAAAATAATACATACCCGTTTGTACTGTATAAAAAGTTATCTGATCATTGTCCATTGGAAAGTTGAAGCTTAATAGAGAATAAATGTGTAAATTAAGTAGTTACAGTATTAGGGCATAATGATGTACAGTGGTAAATGTAAAAATCTATAAGTATTTAGACAAGTTTGTGTGTGCGTAAATTAGAGATGAGCGGTCCGGACTATCTAGACTCTGGACCACTCCAAACACAGGCATCCAAGCCGCATCTGAGCCGTGGCTTGGAGTTTCCCGCCTGACTCGGATCTGACATTGGCGCCGAATGTTATCTTCTTGGGGTGTCGGATTCTTGCGGGACTTGGCTTCCATATAATGAAAAAATCTTTAAAACATTGCGCTATATGTTGGTTAAGTATAAACAGTATAAAATTAAAAATAAAGATACAAATAAAATAAAAATAAAAATAAATATGGCTGTGAATTTATCAGAAATAAGGTCGGGAGACTGTCTATATATAATAAAATAACATTTATTTCAACCTAAACAATCCAGAAACTATAAAACTAAAGATAAATAATAAAACATGCATAAAAGCAGAGGAGTGTTAATATAACATCAAGCACATATTCGAATAGTATTATCATTCCAGAGAAGAAATCCCTGGTAAACGTACCAATAGATCAGGGGTGGCAAAACAGTCGATCGCGATCGACTGGTCGATTGCGGATATGCGACCAGTCGATCACGATCTGCCGCCCATCCACCTGAGGCGAGGAGAGCGCAGCGCGCACTTCTCCTGCCTGCTGCCTTGCCCCTCAGTCTGGTCTCCGGCAGTGACGGTGGAGTGTATAGCTCAAATCAGGCGCCGGTTCGTTAGCCAATGAGAGCTAGCGGACCTTCGCCTGATTTGAGATATACACGCTGCCGTCACCGCCGCAGACCAGACTGAGAGGCATGGCGGCAGGCAGGAGAGGCGCGCGCTGAGCTCTCCACACACATCGGTGAGCAGCACTGTCGGGACATATGTGGCACTGTGGGGGCATATCTGTATCTGGCACTGTGGGGGCATATCTGGCACTGTGGGGGCAAATCTAGCACTGTGGGCACATGGCACTGTGGGGTCATATCTGTATCTGGACTGTGGGGGCATATCTGGCACTGTGTGGGCATATGTGGCACTATGGGGTCATATGTGGCTCTGTGGGGTCATATGTGGCACTGTGGGGGCATGGCACTGTGGGGGCATATCTGTATCTGGCACTGTGGGGGCATATGTGGCACTCTGGGGTCATATGTGGCACTGTAGGGGCATGGCAGTGTGGGGGCATATCTGTATCTGGCACTGTGGGGGCATATCTGGCACTGTGGGGTCATATCTGTATCTGGACTGTGGGGGATATCTGGCACTGTGGGGGCATATGTGGCACTGTGGGGGCATATCTGTATCTGGCACTGTGGGGTCATATCTGTATCTGGCACTGTGGGGTCATATCTGGCACTGTGGGGGCATATCTGGCACTGTGGGCACATGGCACTGTGGGGGCATATCTGTATCTGGCACTGTGGGGTCATATCTATATCTGGCACTGTGGGGTCATATCTGGCACTGTGGGGTCATATCTGGCACTGTGGAGTCATATCTGGCACTGTGGGGGCATATCTGGCACTGTGGGCACGTGGCACTGTGGGGGCATATGTGTATCTGGCACTGTGGGGGCATATGTGTTTGCGGTTTTTACCTGTAGGGGCCAATATGTTATTTTGTGCGAGACAGTCATTACACTCTGTGCAGCAAGGCTACGTCCCTTTTTTGTTATACCACGCCCACTTTTTGTTATGCCACACCCCTTTTTTGAGCGCTATTATCCCACCTCGGTAGATCACAAAAGTTTTCAGCTTTCAAAGTAGATCACCGACTCCAAAAGTCTGGCCACCCCTTCAATAGATGATTAGAGTAATGTAACAATTCTCTGAATATGTTGCAATAATATATGAATAGATACTTAAGTGTCCTTTTAGAGTCAGTGCGCAACAAATGTTGCAGTTTCTCTTGCACGATCCACACACTGTAATACTGGCTTTAAATGCCGGCGTCCCGGCTATTATTGACAGTTCAAAATACAACTGTAGATGGTATAATTTATTTACCGCCAGTAGCTCCCACTGAGGTGGTGTATTTGTCCCTCCTCTCCTGGTGGTGAGGCTATCACCGCAACGGGTGTTGTACACTGCTCAAAAAAATAAAGGGAACACTAAAATAACACATCCTAGATCTGAATGAATGAAATATTCTTATTAAATACTTTGTTCTTTACATAGTTGAATGTGCTGACAACAAAATCACACAAAAATTATCAATGGAAATCAAATTTATTAACCCATGGAGTTCTGGATTTGGAGTCACCCTCAAAATTAAAGTGGAAAAACACAGTACAGGCTGATCCAACTTTGATGTAATGTCCTTAAAACAAATCAAAATGAGGCTCAGTAGTGTCTGTGGCCTCCACGTGCCTGTATGACCTCCCTACAACCCACACAAGCGGCTCAGGTAGTGCAGCTCATCCAGGATGGCACATCAATGCGAGCTGTGGCAAGAAGGTTTGCTGTGTCTGTCAGCGTAGTGTCCAGAGCATGGAGGCGCTACCAGGAGACAGGCCAGTACATCAGGAGACATGGAGGAGGCCGTAAAAGGGCAACAACCCAGCAGCAGGACCGCTACCTCCGCCTTTGTGCAAGGAGGAACAGGAGGAGCACTTCCAGAGCCCTGCAAAATGACCTCCAGCAAGCCACAAATGTGCATGTGTCTAGTAAAACGATCAGAAACAGACTCCATGAGGGTGGAATGAGGGCCCGACGCCCACAGGTCGGGGTTGTGCTTTCAGCCCAACACCGTGCAGGACATTTGGCATTTGCCAGAGAACACCAAGATTGGCAAATTCGCCACTGGCGCCCTGTGCTCTTCACAGATGAAAGCAGGTTCTCACTGAGCACATGTGACAGACGTGACAGAGTCTGGAGATGCCAAGGAGAATGTTTTGCTGCCTGTAACATCCTCCAGCATGAACGGTTTGGCAGTGGGTCAGTAATGGTGTGGGGTGGCATTTGTTTGGGGGCCGCACAGCCCTCCATGTGCTCGCCAGAGGTAGCCTGACTGCCATTAGGTACCGAGATGAGATCCTCAGACCCCTTGTGAGACCATATGCTGGTGCGGTTGGTCCTGGGTTCCTCCTAATGCAAGACAATGCTAGACTTCATGTGGCTGGAATGTGTCAGCAGTTCCTGCAAGACGAAGGCATTGATGCTATGGACTGGCCCGCCCATTTCCCAGACCTGAATCCAATTGAGCACATCTGGGACATCATGTCTCGCTCCATCCACCAACGCCACGTTGCACCACAGACTGTCCAAGAGTTAGCAGATGTTTTAGTCCAGGTCTGGGAGGAGATCCCTCAGGAGACCATCCGCCACCTCATCAGGAACATGCCCAGACGTTGTAGGGAGGTCATACAGGCACGAGGAGGCCACAGACACTACTGAGCCTCATTTTGACTTGTTTTAAGGACATTACATCAAAGTTGGATCAGCCTGTACTGTGTTTTTCCACTTTAATTTTGAGTGTGACTCCAAATCCAGACCTCCATGGGTTAATAAATTTGATTTCCATTGATAATTTTTGTGTGATTTTGTTGTCAGCACATTCAAATATGTAAAGAACAAAGTATTTAATAAGAATATTTAATTCATTCAGATCTAGGATGTGTTATTTTAGTGTTCCCTTTATTTTTTTGAGCAGTGTATCCATAGTATAGAATGAGGTCGGGAAACTCACCGATTCCTCCCGCTGTGAAGATGCTGCCATCTCTCCTATCCCGGCGGTGAGGCTGTCACCGCCCCGGGTGATGTAAATCGGATATCCGTACGTGCTGGCTGCAGGCTCCCGCTGTTAATGTCATACACCGTGATGGTGTCCAGCTGATTATTCCCGTGACTCCCGAGAGTCTTGAGGAAGTCCCTAGGCATTGTGGGACGAAACGCGTTGACGCTACACCTGATTAATCAGCAGTGCATTGATCCACTATCACGGGAATAATCAGCTCATCCACGAGAACCCGCTGCCGCACCTTTACAAACAGTACCGCTCTCCCGCTGTTGCTGACTAGCCAATTACCCGCCCGCCAGCTTGTTAGCCGGACACCATCATGGTGTATGACATTAACAGCGGGAGCCTGCAGCCAGCATGTACGGATATCCGATTTACATCACCCGGGGGGATAGCCTCACCGCCGGGAGAGGAGGGACAAATACACCACCTCAGTGGGAGCTACTGGCGGTAAATAAATTATACCATCTACACAGAGCCGGCCATAGGCATAGGCAAACTAGGCAATTGCCTAGGGCATTTGATGTGCCTAGGGGCATCATCAGCTTCTGCTGATTAAAATGATATATGGCATGCCTATATTCTGTATGTAGCATTTCATATGCAGATACAGCCACAGTCTCACACAGTATATAGGCATGCTGCATATCAGTTTAATCAGCAAAAGCTGCTTGTGCGTCTTAGCCACATAGCAATGCAAATAAGATGTATTTTCATTAAAAAAAGGTGCCCGACTTTAGCATTGATGCAAGATTTGTGAGGACACATCTGTATCCAAGCAGAGGCAGAGGTCACAGTGTTAGTGGAAGTGTGAGTGCTGTGTGCATGTGAGTGGGTTGGTTGTGCAGTAGTGTTCGGAATATGTGTAAGGAGCATTATGTGTGTCATGTAAAAATGCATTAATAATGTGCAACATATGTGTAAAGGGCCACTATGTGTGTCATTATGTGTATAAGGGCAATTTTAATGTGCGGCATATGTGTAACAGGGTACTACTGTAGGTGTGTCGTTATGTGTATAGGGGCACTAATAATGTGCAGCAAATGTGTAGGGGGCACTATGTGTGTCATTATGTGTATAAGGGCATTAATAATGTGCTGCATATGTGTAAGGGACATTATGTGTAAAAGGGCATTAATAAAGGTTGTCATAATGTGTAAGTTGTATTATGTTTATAAGGACATTAATGTGTCTCATATGTGTAAGGGGCATTACTGTGTGGAATTGTGTATAAATGCATTACTAATGTGTGGCATTATGTGTATAAGGTGCTCTACTATGTGGCGTTGCATATAGAAAGGGCACTACTGTGTCGTCTAATGTGAATAAAGAGCAATAAGGTGTGGTGTAATGTGAATAAGGAGCAATTCAGTGTGATGTAATGTGAATAAGGGGCTCTACTGTGAGGAGTAACGTTTATAAGGTAAAGTGATACTTATGTAATATGAATTATGGACACTATTGCAAGATAAAATGTGAATAAAGTTGCAGTACTGTGTGGCGTAATTGGAATTGGGGTTACTATTGTGTGGCCATGCCCCTTCCCAGCAAGAAGATGCCCCTTTTTGGGCTGTGCGTCAAATGTGCGAACTGTTCCTATTTAAAATATAGGGGGTACAAGGACTGCTATGGGTGAGGGGTGATGGTGCTGGGAAAGAGGTGCAAGGTCAGAGGCAGAACCAGCGGTGGTGCTAGGGGGCACTAGCCAAAATCTTGCCTAGGGCATCATATTGGTTAGGGCCAGCTCTGCATCTACAGTTGTATTTTGAACTGTCAATAATAGCCAGGACGCCGGCATTTAAAGCCAGTATTAAAGTGTGTGGATCGTGCAAGAGAAACTGCAACATTTGTTGCGCACTGTCTCTAAAAGGACACTTAAGTATCTATTCATATATTATTGCAACATATTGAGAGAATTGTTACATTATTCTAATCATCTATTGGTACGTTTACCAGGGATTTCTTCTCTGAAATGATAATACTATTCGAATATGTGCTTGATGTTATATTAACACTCCTCTGCTTTTATACATGTTTTATTATTTATCTTTAATTTTATAGTTTCTGGATTGTTTAGGATGAAATAATTGTTATTTTATTATATATAGACAGTCTCCTGACCTTATTTCTGATAAATTCACAGCCATATTTATTTTTATTTAATTTGTATCTTTATTTTTAATTTTATACAGTTTATACTTAACCAACATATAGCGCGATGTTTTAAAGATTTTTTCTATTTTGTTTATGCTAGAGGCCCTAACCAAGTCTCAAAACATACGCTGCTGTTTATTAAAATATTATTACAGGTTGAGTATCCCATATCCAAATATTCCGAAATACGGAATATTCCGAAATACGGAACTTTTTGAGTGAGACTGAGATAGTGAAAATTTTGTTTCTGATGGCTCAGTGAACACAAACTTTATTTAATGCACAAAGTTAGTAAAATTATAGTATTAAATTACCTTCTGGCTGTGTGTATAAGGTGTATATGAAACATAAATGAATTGTGTGTATGCACACAAACTTTTTTTAATGCACAAAGTCATTAAAAATATTAGCTACAATTACCTTCAGTCTGTGTGTATAAGGTGTATATGAAACATAAATACATTCTGTGCTTAGACTTAGGTCCCATCACCATGATATCTCATTATGGTATGCAATTATTCCAAAATACGGAAAAATCCGATATCCAAAATACTTCTGGTCCCGAGCATTTTGGATAAGGGATACTCAACCTGTAATATATTCATATTTTAATTTTATATGTATTTTTATTTTTATTTACTTATATTATATATATATATATATATATATATATATATATTTATTTATATATATATATATATATATATATGTATATATATTTTTTCTCTAATACCAGCGCCTGGAGAGTGGGATTGGCATACCACTGGGGACTAGATCTCCTTATTTTTATCCTTCCATATAATGAGCCTGGGGGACTCGGCGCCATTTCACTGCATGCTGGCTGTTTGCTGAGCTACTCTATAGCAGCTGTGCGGCTGTGTGCTTCTTCTAAGTTATTCTAACAATATACTATCTATCTAAGGGGCTGTGTCCACTAAGGGGCTGTATCCATCAAAGCAGGGGCAAACGCAGGATTTACTGAGGGGGAGTTCTGTATAATATATATATATATACTATATCTAATATATATACTATATATATATATATATATATATATATATATAGACATAATAAAGAATGGAACTTTAACATAGATTCAGTGCTATGTTGATATATTATTAATAACCAATTATTGCATACTAGTTACTGAATATGCACATTACTTCTGGCTGAGGAGAGAAAGTTTAACAGCCATGAAACACATATAATTTAGTCACAATCACATTGAGCAGGAACAGTGAGCACTGAGCTGAGAGCACTGTACCGCAGGGGCTCCACCTCCTGCAGGCTAATGCTGCCTGAATCAGATCCATCCACTGAGTCTACACAGTGTACAACTGTCTCGACTCACAGGCAGACTCAGGAATCAGGATGAATGAATCAGGCACAGCAGCGCAGCGCAGCACTCACTGACTGGTGAGCCGTGACTGCTCCCTCGTCCCTCTCACTGTGTGTCACCTGGTATTGCCGCTGGCCAATCACAACGACACACTGAGTTTCCTCCCTCTGGCAGAGAGAGGCTACTGCTGCAGCTGTCTCGACTCAGTAAACTGTGAGTGACTCGAATCATTCATACTTCCTGATGATTCGAGTCACTGTGTTGAGACAGAGAGTCAATAGCCATCTCTAATGGGCAGTGTTCTTCCCACACTTTATTTCTCAGTCAGTCCATGACGTAAAATTCCCCTGCCATCCAGCACTGTAACGTTGTCAGTAAGTTGTGCTATTTCTATATGAAACGTCGGTGCAGCGTGACCTTCAGATGCGTCAGACTGGAGAGCAGAGCATATTGCTCCCGCAGTATAAAATAAAGGGCATGCAAGTGCCGGGAGTAACAGATACCAGCAAACACACTGAACAGTGAAGAGAATGGACAGTTGCTACATGTTTGATACTGGTCTTTTTGTATAACCAGTATGGCAGTATCTGGACTTTGCTGCCATCTGTGTCCAACCAGCAAGCTAAAATAAAGGATGAGGCTTACAAAGGACGGCATAACCTGTGAGGTCACATCCCTTGAAGAAGTGCCCTCTGCCATTCTGCCACCTCCATCTCACAAAACGCAGTTACGTATCTAGGGAGCTGCATGGACGCACACACTGACTGCAAGCACGCCAGCAAGCAAAAGTAAGTTTTATAAAAAAAAAAAAAGCTGCTAGCATTACTAATGTGGGGCATATGTGTAAGATGAATTGCTGTGTGGAATTACGTGCATTATGGGCATTACTAATGTGGGGCATATGTGTAAGGTGCATTACTGTGTGGAATTGTGTATTATGGGCATTACTGTGGGGCATTATGCAGGGTTGAACTGGCGCACAGGGTAGCCCCCCGGTGGGCCCCACTGCCTTAGTGTTGCTGGGTCAGATGCAGAACTAGCGGTGGTGCTAGGGGGCACCAGTCAAAATTTTGCCTAGGGCATCAAATTGGCTAGGGCCGGCTCTGGCAGAGCGCATTCCCTGGAACACCATCAGTTTCTGAAAATGGATCCTCCATGTAATTTTGGTATAAAAGATGCCCTAAAGCGTGTAAGTGCAATCACTGTATACACACACACACACACACAAATATAAACACACAAACATATAGTATATGCAGAAATGCCACACAAAATTCAGGACTTACTATGATCAAAGTTGAATAAACTGAAATGTTGACTTGCACATTAGTGGTCATCACCAGAATATACTGTTACATTAGTAAGTTCCTAGAGAGCCACAGTATTTCTACTCATACTACCTGTCATCCCACTAAGGGCACCCAGGAAATTGCGCAGTATTTTGGACAAAGTGCCAGCCATGATATATATAGGTAGATACACACACACACACACACACACACACACACACACACACACACACACACACGTATATACTGTATATAGATAGATAGTATGTCTGGGCCCAGGTACTTTTCAGGGGCCGTGCCTATTCACAGTAAGTGTGGTCATGCACCTTTTGAAAAAATACCCCCCAAATTTTATTTTAAGCACCACCATGGCCACACTCCAACCCAGCAGTCAGCAGTGTGTGCTGGGCTTAGGAGGAGAGCTGTATCTGCCAGTTAAAGGGGAATAAGCCCGGGGCCCCCACTGGGCCCTCACTGGGCCCCTCCATCACACCTGGGCCCGAGTAATTTGTACCCTCTCCTCCCCCTCTCTCGGCACCATTGGCTGTGCAACATCACACGCGGCCACTGCAATGGAGAAAATAGTGGCAGCCTGACTGCCTTCACAACCAGGCTTCCCTTAATCAATGCTTTTGCAATTGAATTGCGATCACATCGCTGCCCGCCATTAGCATGCTGGGCTGTCCCCAGCATGCGACTGATGGCAAAACTGCAAATGAAAGCTGAATAGGGTCCTATGGGCCTAATTCAGCATGAGATGGATCTGCGATGCGATCGCATGCTGAAGCCCTTCTGCAGTGTGTGCACGCGCAGGAGCCGCACTGCGCGTGCCCGCACAATGAGATGCAACGACACCTTGCTCAGGGGCTAGCTAACAACTTTCAGTCTGGGGGCAGATGCATGCAAGTGGCAGGTTTGGTTTGCCAATGCCTAGTGTTAGTGCAGTTTAAATAGCTATTTAAATATATACAGGTTGAGTATCCCTTATCCAAAATGCTTGGGACCAGAGGTATTTTGGATATGGGATTTTTCCGTATTTTGGAATAATTGCATATAACAATGAGATATGATGGTGATGGGACCTAAATCTAAGCACAGAATGCATTTATGTTACATATACACCTTATACACACAGCCTGCAGGTCATTTTAGCCAATATTTTTTATAACTTTGTGCATTAAACAAAGTGTGTGTACATTCACACAATTCATTTATGTTTCATATACACCTTATACACACAGCCTGAAGGTCATTTAATACAATATTTTTAATAACTTTGTGTATTAAACAAAGTTTGTGTACATTGAGCCATCAAAAAACAAAGGTTTCGCTATCTCACTCTCACTCAAAAAAGTCCGTATTTCGGAATATTCCGTATTTCGGAATATTTGGATATGGGATACTCAACCTGTATATAAAAATTGTTATAACAAAGAGCTATAAACAAATACATCAATGACGAGCCCCATCTGACTAAGCTGGGACTATTCTAGTGGCAGATACACAATACAGGTACCACTCTAGTGACTGTAAAACAAAGTAGGGACCATTCCACTCCATATGTAGAAAACAAAAAAACAAAAAATCTACTACAAATACAGCAATAATGTATGCGTATAATAATGACCTTATACAGGTTGAGTATCCCATATCCAAATATTCCGAAATACGGAATATTCCGAAATACGGACTTTTTTGAGTGAGAGTGAGATAGTGAAACCTTTGTTTTTTGATGGCTCAATGTACACAGTCACAAACTTTGTTTAATACACAAAGTTATTAAAAATATTGTATTAAATGACCTTCAGGCTGTGTGTATAAGGTATATGTGAAACATAAATGAATTGTGTGAATGTAGACACACTTTGTTTAATGCACAAAGTTATAAAAAATATTGGCTAAAATGACCTTCAGGCTGTGTGTATAAGGTGTATATGTAACATAAATGCATTCTGTGCTTAGATTTAGGTCCCATCACCATGATATCTCATTATGGTAAGCAATTATTCCAAAATACGGAAAAATCCCATATCCAAAATAACTCTGGTCCCAAGCATTTTGGATAAGGGAGACTCAACCTGTATTGGTGTAATAAATACTAAGGGGGAAATGTAATAGGGTGTGAGAATCAGAAAGAGAGATTTTGGTCAAATTCGCCTTTTTTTTTTTTTTTTTTTTAAGTGGCTATCATTTACATGGCAAAATCAGCCTGGTTTTGCCATGTAAATGATTGCTACTTTAAAAAAACAGGAGAATTTGACCAAAATCTCTCACTTTCTGATTCTCACAACCAAGGGTTAAAATAAGCCGGAACGGGGTGTAACTGCGTTCCCGTCAGTTCCACTTTGAGACGGAACGCAGTTCTGCCTCCTCCGGCTAACCTAACCCTATGTGTGCCCGGCGCCGCAGGGAGATGCCGGACGCCCGCTGAGATTGTGTTACCAGTGGGCACCCGGCTCTCTCTCCACAGCGGAAGCCGGCGGCAGGAGCTCACTACTGAACTCCAGCTTCTGGCTCCCGGCTCTGTCAGTGTGCGCTATGTGAGAGATGTCATGATGTCTCTCCCATAGTGCCGAGGAGCAGACGCCGGAAGGACTGCAGCGGTTGGATGCGGGACTTGGTGAGTATTGTGTTTGTTTTTTTCATATGATTCTACTGGGGGCAATTTACAGGGGGGAAAACTACAAGGGGGCTAACTACTGGGGGGAATTACTACTGGGGGAAACTACAAGGGGGCAAACTACAGGGGTTAAGCTACAAGGGGGCTAACTACTGGGGTACATTACTATTGGGGGGCATTACTACAGGGGGGCTAACTACTGGGAGCATTACTACTGGGGCAAACTGCAGGAGGGGGCAAACTGCAGGAGGGGGCAAACTACAAGGGGGCTACCTACTGGGGAGCATTACTACTAGGGGGCATTACTACTAGGGGTAACTACAGGGGGGCAAACTACAAGGGGGCTAACTACTGGGGGGCATTACTACTGGGGGGAATTACTACAAGGGGGCAAACTACTGGGGGGCATTACTACTGGGGTCATTACTACTGGGGTGAAACTACAAGGGGGATAACTACTGGGGGCATTACTACTGGGGGCAAACTACAAGAGGGCTAACTACTAGGGGTCATTACTACTGGGGGGCATTACTACTGGGGAGGCATTACTACTTGGGGGTATTACTACAGGAGGCTAAACTACAGGGGGCTAACTACATGGGGGCTAAACTACAGGGGCTAAACTACTGGGGGTATTATTACTAGGGGGGCCAAACTACATGCGGCAAACTACATGAGGGCTAAACTACAGGGAGGCTAAACTACAGGGGGCATAACTGCAGGGGCTATAACTACAGGGGCTAAACTACAGGGGGCATTACCACTGGGGGCTAAACTATACGAGCTAAACTACAGGGAGGCTAAACTACTGGGGGCATAACTACAGGGGCTAAAATATTGGGGGCATAACTACAGGGGCTAAACTACTGGGGGCATTACCACTGGGAGATAAACTAAAGGGGGGTAAACTACTGGGGTTATAACCTCAGGGGCATTACCACTGGGGGCTAAACTACTGGGGGTATAACTACAGGGCCATAACTACTGGGGGCATAACTACAGGGGGCTAAATTACTGGGGGCATTATCATTAAGGGCATTACTACTGTGGGCACTACTAATGAGTGCATTGTAAAGGGGGCACTTCATAAGGGGCACCACTCCTAGGGACATAAGGGGCACTACTACTGGGGGAATTGCATAAGGGGCACCACTACTATGGGCTCTATATAAGGGGCACTACCAGTACAGCGGACATTGCATAAGGGGCACTACAACTGTGGGCATGGTATAAAGGGTGCTACTGCTGTGGGCATTATGTGTATTATGGGGTGCTACTACTTTTGGCATTATGTGTATTAGGGGTTCTACTACTGTGGGCTTTGGGTCTAAGGAACACTAATGTGTGTTATAACATGAATAAGGGACACTACTATGTGGTGTAATGTGAATAAGATTGTGCTACTGTGTGGCATAATTTTAATTGGGGATACTATTGTGTGGCCACGCCTCTTTCTTTTTTGAGACCACACCCCTTTTTGGGGGTGCGCACCTAACATGCGTGCAATCCCTTTATTGCATGGGCGCCGGAGGGACAGTGTATGAGTTTCACCACCTCTCTAGGACCACTTTAAGCACTGCTCACACCCTTTTACATTTCCCCCTAAGTCATCATTACCATTAGTTTTCTTTTATACATTAAAATCAGAGCCAAAAACTTCCCTCCTCCCCTAACGCACAAAAAATTCAGATCCAGAACTGATACCCCACCACCTCCCTCTCTGAAAGCTAGATCCAAGTTGGAAAATGCAATAGGGTCCAAGTTTGCAGAGGTTCGAGATTTCAGTCGAGTTTGCCCATACTTTTAAAATGGCAAAATCATTTACAAGGCAAATCAAGTTGATTTAGCTTTGTAAATGATTGCCACTTTAAAAATAAGGGCAATTTCAGCTGAAATCACGGAGTCAGGCGCAGTTACTGCTATCCTTGCGTCTATTTCCGCAGTCACATCTGCAGTATCATGCTAACGTCACTACACACACCTTCCCGGGTGTACGTCTGTGCATGCGTATGTGCAATAAATTATGCTCACTCTCAGCGTCTTTAGCTCCTCAAATACAGCTTGGTGCAACTTGAGACGCAACATAGGTTACTCCATTGAAGCCCTATGGCAGGTGCAGATTATCCGTATGAATATGGTCTCCTATGTGTATGAATCAGCATCACAGCACACAACTACTGTCAGCGAAACATGCGCAACTTCCATAAGGTGCAACATCTCCTTGAGTCTGATTAGCCACCTCCCTGTCACCACCCAGGAACGCCCCATACAGTGAGTTTCCACTATCATGCATCTAAGTCTGTACTGCAACTATGTTCAAAATCGGGATGCATGCACCAATAACAATGCTCCACCGCGTCCTGCATAGAGTCAGGCCCTATGTGCCCCTACTGTGAGTGCTGCCTAATGTGGTTGTTTGTGTATAGATGGGCTCTGAATCTTATTTACTCACTGTCACTGGTGTATTTATAATGGGTGCAGTGTGTGCCGTGCATACGGGCCCCCATGGTGCAGGGTGGCCCACATCTTACACCCTGCACCCATTATTTTCAATACTTTTTCCCAGTGTTTCACTCATGTGCAGTAGGAAAATCACTGTGAAAATGGCATCGCCACCCTGCGAACGCCTACCGCTGTCAATCATCTTGTTGCCGCATCCTTCCCTTATGCGGCCACACGGAGAATGGTCGCGCACGTGCACTGTGGCCAGTGCATGTGCACAGTCCTGATGGAGTTGTCCCAGGGATGGGTGAGGTAAATCATTGAGGAAGCACTGGCTAGTACCAGAGCTAGTTACACGCAATATATGAGCCAAAGCGTACATGTGGGCATTATACACAGGTGCAGCAGTATAAACTCCTGGAAATTTGGTGAGTTTTAATCAGAGATGTGCGGAAAAGGTCAGCAAGTGAGGCACTGCCTCACCTGCCATATACTTTTTACTTCAGAGTTTTGACTATAAAAATTATTAGAATAATACAAATAAGATATTATTAACATATTCCTTGTATTTTTCATATAGTTTATATAGTCCAGATTCTGGCGCAAACATTAGTATGACAGGAAAGGCTCTGCCTCACCTGCCTCACTCCGCCGCACGTCACTGATTGTGGTCCACCAGGGACGTATGGTGAGGTAAATAGATCAGGAGGCACTGGCTAGTACCAGAGCCAGATATACACACAATATATGAGCCAAAGGGTGCATGTGGGCATTATACATAGGTGCAGCAGTATAAACGTATGGAAATTTGGTGAGTTTTGATCTGAGATGTGCGTAAAAGTTAGGTAGGGGAGGCTCTGCCTCTCCTGCCATAGACTTTTTACTCCAGAATTTTGACTATAAAACTAATTAGAATAAAACAAAGAAGATATTTCCAATATATACTTTGAATTTTTCATATACTTTAGACAGTCAAAACTCTGGACCAAACGTTAGTATGGCAGGAAAGGCTCTGCCTCACCTGCTTCACCCCACAGCATGTCACTGGCGTCCACTGCATATGGATGCGAAGCTGCTTCCATCTCTAAACCAGCCCCTTTGTGAGGGAGCAGGAGCCCCGTGTAGCAGAGCGGGAGACATCTGGGAGCTCAGCCCCGACAGTTTAAAAGGAGACTCCAATGACAGTTGTCTCCTGTGGCTACAGTACCTAACAGTGCGGAGGTAAAAGCTGCACTGCGCAATCAGCATTACCAGGTGTTTCTGTGCTGTGGAGACTTGCCACGCTGCAGTGAGACAGCTGGCAGTGGCAGTGGTTGGCTGAGAGTTGACAGGTGCCGTGCAGGAAGGAGGATCCAGAGGTAGACCCCGGCAGTGCTGCACATAGTAGGAGGGACTGGAGGCTCGGCTTCTCAGCTTGTTTAGAGATAGAGGTGGGCCCAAGGTACGTGGCAGAGTAAGCGGACATCTCCGTAGGAGGAGAGCATAGAGGTACGTCCCACGAAATCCTACCCCCTTATGCTATGATCAGCGTGAGTGACAAGAAAATATCAATCAGAGCACCCGGGAGCACAGTCTGCATGGCTCCTGGCCATAGTACATGCGCTATACACTACCCTTGCAGCGCCAAACAGTCTACAATGTGCTGACCCATGGGGGCAGTTGGCACTTTGCCCATCCTGCCACTGATCACACTTATGCCTTGATTGACATGCGGACATGCTCACAGGGCAGTAGGGAGCGTCGGCATGACGTTTAGGGGGTGGCATTGCAAGGCCACAGCCCGAACAACGCAGGTGTGTCCGGACTGTTTGCGGGGCGGGACATGGCGGCTGCGTGACATCACACGCATCTGCTTCGACCCGAAACATGGCGGCTGTGCGCAGGCAGGGGGCCACCCTTACCATGCCAGCGCTTCGCTGCTTAGCAAAGTGCTTGCATCTTGGCGGGAAGGGGGATCTGGCATGTGGGGTGGCCTTGCCCTGTGCTGCGCGTCCCCCCGCATGTTAGTGTAATGAGTGGTAGTTGTGCGAATAGTCGCACAACTACAACTCAGTTTGAATGAAACCATAAGTACAGGTCACTTGTCGCAATTATACACAGAATATAGGCATGCCACATACTGTATCATTTTAATCAGCAGCATCTGCTTGTGCGTCCTATTGCATCCCTTTGTGAATAAGTGACATGTACAGTACATGGACTATTTTGAAAGATCAATGTATTTTTGTTTGATTTTAAGAAAATAAATAATATTAAAAATGTTTATTTGTCGTAAATGTGCTGTCATTGGGGGTAATTCCAAGTTGATCGCAGCAGGATTTTTGTTAGCAATTGGGCAAAACCATGGCCCTCATTCCGAGTTGTTCGCTCGGTATTTTTCATCGCATCGCAGTGAAAATCCGCTTAGTACGCATGCGCAAAGTTCGCACTGCGACTGCGCCAAGTAACTTTACTATGAAGAAAGTATTTTTACTCACGGCTTTTTCTTCGCTCCGGCGATCGTAATGTGATTGACAGGAAATGGGTGTTACTGGGCGGAAACACGGCGTTTCAGGGGCGTGTGGCTGAAAACGCTACCGTTTCCGGAAAAAACGCAGGAGTGGCCGGAGAAACGGTGGGAGTGCCTGGGCGAACGCTGGGTGTGTTTGTGACGTCAACCAGGAACGACAAGCACTGAACTGATCGCACAGGCAGAGTAAGTCTGAAGCTACTCTGAAACTGCTAAGTAGTTAGTAATCGCAATATTGGCATACATCGGTCGCAATTTTAAGAAGCTAAGATTCACTCCCAGTAGGCGGCGGCTTAGCGTGTGTAACACTGCTAAATTCGCCTTGCGACCGATCAACTCGGAATGAGGGCCCATGTGCACTGCAGGGGAGGCAGATATAACGTGCAGAAAGAGTTAGATTTGGGTGGGTTATTTTGTTTCTGTGCAGGGTAAATACTGGCTGCTTTATTTTTACACTGCAAATTAGATTGCAGATTGAACACACCCCACCCAAATCGAACTCTTTCTGCACATGTTATATCTGCCTCCCCTGCAGTGCACATGGGCCCTCATTCCGAGTTGTTCGCTCGCAAGCTGCTTTTAGCAGCTTTGCACACGCTAAGCCGCCACCTACTGGGAGTGAATCTTAGCTTATCAAAATTGCGAACGAAAGATTAGCAAAATTGCGAATAGACACTTCTTAGCAGTTTCTGAGTAGCTCCACACTTACTCGGCAACTGCGATCAGTTCAGTCAGTTTCGTTCCTGGTTTGACGTCACAAACACTCCCAGCGTTCGGCCAGACACTCCTCCGTTTCTTCAGCCACTCCCGCGTTTTTCCCAGAAACGGTAGCGTTTTTTCGCACACACCCATAAAACGGCAAGTTTCCGCCCAGAAACACCCACTTCCTGTCAATCACATTATGATCACCAGAACGAATAAAAAACCTCGTAATGCCGTGAGTAAAATACCTAACTGCATAGCAAATTTACTTGGCGCAGTCGCACTGCGGACATTGCGCATGCGCATTAGCAACTAATCGCTCCGTTGCGAGAAAAATATAACGAGCGAACAACTCGGAATGACCCTCTTGGTTTTGCCCAACTGCTAAAAAAAATCCTGCTGCGATCAACTTGGAATTACCCCCATTGTGTACTTTTAAGTGATTTTCAACATTGACAAATACAATTCACTCAACAAAACAGCTCTTTTTATTTACGACAACAATAACAAGTTAAAACAGCGCTCAAAAATAAATCTAAAATAGGTGTTTTCATAAAAATTATTCACATAAATTTAATAAACACAATATCAACAAACTCTATTATTGGTTGCACTTGTTTGGTGCCCACTGGGTCTTCCTCCGATTTGTACACCTATTTAGGCTTAGGCCAGCCACAGAACCTGTGCAAGTCATGAGTGTCCCGGTTTGAAAGGATAGTGTGGTAAGCCTAAATAGGTGTACAAATCAGAGGAAGACCCAGTGTGCACCTAACAAGTGCAACCAATAATAGAGTTTGTGCAGTGCATGAATACTACCAAATCACAGATACCCAGTCCCAGAGTGAAACAGAGGGAGGAGAGAGTGTTACAGTCGGTTGTGTTGAAGGATATAGAAGAATTTCCGGGCTAAAGCTGGTGATAAAAGACATTTTCATATGGACTTTCTGACTACAACTGGGCCATTGTAAATAGGCCATTACAGACAGCATCTTAGATCATGGACATTTACTCCATAGGGCTTTGTGCTGTATCTATATTTACCCTATTTTCTACAGATAAAACACTTGCTGGTGTGGTCACATCTGATGAGATCATGCCAGGCAAGTGGTTAAGGAGCAAAGTAGCTGCGATAGGTGATTGCAGGTGAGTAGTTTGCACAGGAAGAGGAGTATATGGGAAGATCTTCCTAGCAAATTACAATGTAGGGATAGCAGCCAATTGGTGGTCCCGCATCAATCTTGTGGATTAATGCGGATTCGCCATGTACACATTTAATGCAGAAAATGATTGCTAAACTAATACTGATATTCTGTTATACTAGATTAATATTATTTTGATGCATGTGCAGTTAAGAGTTAGATTAGTGTGTGCATGTGCAGTTAGAAAAAAAGAAATGCATGCACACTGGAGCAGGAAACACTGTGGCCCAGGTACAGTATGCATATCGCTGCTGCAGCACCTGGTTTTTGGATTGATTCTATTAAAACTTTATAGGCCTGATTCAGGAGTGGACGCAGTTGCAGCAGCAAATGTGCCTTTTGCTGCAGCAGCTACTGAGTTTTTATATTGTCACAGCTGACGGTTTTCCTACTGAGATGCCCACCGGCTGTTGTGCATATGAAGATGTGCCATCAGTTGCAACATCTTACGCTGCTCTAGTCTTATGGAGATGCAGACTCTCTGTCTGAACGTGGTCCTGGTGTCAGTACAACTGCATCTTTAGTAGGGATGAGCGGGTTCGGTTCTCCGAAAAACCGAACCCACCCCCGAACATTGAGATCCGGGGCGGGATCTGAGTCCAGCTCTGGATTTCCCGCCTTTCTCGGATCCCAAAGTGAGGCCACCGTGCATTAGCGCCTTCTTCCCTCCAGCTGTGAAGAGTGTACTGGACAGACGTGTCCGTCTCCAGTACTGTGTTGTCTGGCGTGGGGCAGGTGCTATGTCTGCTGTATCTGAAAGGGGTGCTCTCCCTGTTTGCTGTATCTTAAAGGGGTGCTCTCTATGTCTGCTGTATCTGAAAGGGGTGCTTTGCTTTCTCTGTCTGCTGTATCTGAAAGGGGTGCTCTCTGCTGTATCTGAAAAAGGGGTGCTCTCTCTGTCTGCTGTATCTGAAAAAGGGGTGCTCTCTCTGTCTGCTGTATCTGAAAAAGGGGTGCTCTCTCTGTCTGCTGTATCTGAAAAAGGGGTGCTCTCTCTGTCTGCTGTTTCTGATAAAAGGGTGCTCTTTGTCTGCTGTATCTGAAAGGGATGCTCTCTCTGTCTACTGTATCTGAAAAAGGGGTGCTCTCTCTGTCTGCTGTATCTGAAAAAGGGGTGCTCTCTCTGCATACTGTATCTGAAAAAGGGGTGCTCTCTCTGTCTGCTGTATCTGAAAGGGGTGATCTGCCCATCCATCCAGGGGTCCACCCCAGTGTAAAATGAAAATAATAAAAGCTAAAAACAAAAAGCCTAAAATTAAAATTAGAAAAAGTAAATATGTGTATTTTTTTAGTTTGTGCTGTACCCCAGTGTACTATACAATTTTTATTTTATTTTCAAAAGTACTGTGAGACTGCCAGTAAGACCGCAGTATATTATTTCCTACTCATACACATATTGTGTGACGCTGTTGGTAAAGGTCAACCGTAGTATATAATTATATATATTTCTGACTCATTTGTGCAACACTGTAACCGCCGGTGTGTGATATAAAAAATACTTCTACATATTTCTGCAATGCTGTCGGTGAAAGTCAACTGCAGTGTGTAATTATAGATATTTCTGACTCATTTGCGTGACATTGTAACAGCCGGTGTGTGATTTAAAAAATACTTCAACATATTTCTAACTCATTTGTGCGACGCTGTCGGTGAAGGTCAACTGCATTGTGTAATTATATATATTTCTGACTCATTTGTATGACACTGTAACTGCCGGTGTGTGATATAAAAAATACTTCTACCTATTTCTGACTCTGTTGGTGAAATTAAACCACAATGTTTAATTACTATTCCTAGAGTGTGAGAGGGCCCATGGACAATTCCAACTTGCATCTCTTTTCTTTGCATTATGTGCTGTTTGGAGCAATGCTGACTGTCTACTAGTGTAGACAACAAACATTTGTATAGTTTATTAAACTGCCATCCTATCTGCCACTGCAGTGCCATTTTGTTTACTAGATGTGCCATGTTGGAAGTGTAAGTGCCAAATGTTTGTGCCACCTACTGCTGTCGCTTAGCTTAGTCATCCAGCTACCTCAGTGCAACCTTTTGCTTAAACTGGATGAAAACAATATTGTGAGCTGTGAGGTGGTCAAAATGGACTGGAAATGAGTGGAAATGAATATTATTGAGGTTAATAATACTGCAGGAACAAAAATGCCCCCAAATTCTGTTATATTAGCTATTTTTATGATTTTTTTCAAAAAGATACAGATCCAAAACCAAAACCCACAAGGCTGGTTTTGGCAAAACCAATACAGGTCCAAAAAAAACAAAGGCAATACAGATCCAAAACCAAAATACAAAACCCGAAAAATAGCCCGGTGCACGCCCCTAATCTTTAGACACCCTCCTGTTACCATACAGCATTGCATGGATCTGCGTGCAATTACAGTCTGCATCATATGCAGGAACTAGTGGAACATATGCTGGGTGACTAGTACTTATGTGCAGACTGAAAGCATCAGTCAATTGCTTCTGACACCACCAATGCTTCAACCTCTAAATCTAGCCCCATATCTCCAGAATCGGTCCAAGAGCCGCAATGCATCAGATGTGAAAATCCATCTTTTTAATGCCCATCCCTAATACAGTGCAGGAGAACTGGCGTATTAGGTGCTTTTCATAAATGACCTCCACTCTACAGACTTCTGTAACAAGGACAACACTTGTACTTATTTTCTAATTCCCCCTTTTTCTGTTTTGTGCTACAACAGTACTTCTTTCCCCATACGATTTATAGTCAGAAGCATTCAGAAAATGTAATTATTGTACTGTTGCCTTTTTCCAGTCCAAAGCTAATGAAAGCACAGAAATAGTTTCATAGACTAGAAACGTGTCTTATTGCAAAAAGATTGATGCTACTCCTTTTGCAGAGTCTAATTGGTTTGTTAAGATTCAACATGTGCCTTAATTAGAAATGTGGAATTCCGCAATTCCTGGTGTACCTCACATCTCCATTGACCTAATGAAACTAGAAGCAAAGAACAGCGAAGTCAGAATGCTATATAGATTATCCTATTTCAATAGGTTTAGGTGAACACTAAAAGCCAAGCGCAATTGGGCAAAGGTCCAGTTTACAATGACCTCCTCCAACTGCCACTAATATGCAGGTCGCTTGCAGATCAGAGGTGCCACCGTGTTCTGACACTTGGCAATGTGCCTCATTATTATGAATCAGTAGAAGGTCACATGCTGCAGAGAAGGAGAGTGTGTTTCCCAAGCAGTTGTTGTAATTAAGGTGCATTATCTCCGCTGCCGGAGCATGCCTCCTGTGTGCGAGAGGTAATCTGTGGATACTCCCTGTGAGCAGAATTAGCCATCTGATTGAATATTTAACGTTAAATGCACAAGCCAGAAATAATCAATATGATGTATGAAAGCAGCTTGTAGTTAGCATTACAATCACAGCAGTAAAGGAGACAGTGACAGGCAAACAGCAGCAGTTTCACAAAATATCATTCATATTCTAGGGCCACGTCAAAATATTCAGTGTTAGTTAACACTGTAAAGTGTTAAAAAGTGAACATTCTGTATGGAAGGCGTTTCATAAAATTATATTTAGATAGATCTGACATTAGCAACATGGAGGTGACCTGGTGCTGCAGAACTGCAACTCGCAGTGTGATATACTAGCTTGGAATGCTGAGACTTACAGTTCCACAGCAATTAAAATGCATGATGGGATGTGCATTTGTATAGCAACTGAAGAACCAACGATTGTCTACACCTGGGGAGGAATCAATTCATTACTGTACTTTTCTCCTACCTAGAAACCTCTGCACTACACTGCCCTGCTATTATCTACCAACAACTACACTACTATGCTCTGTTCTTACCTAGTGATCCATACACTACTATTCTCTCCTCCATACACCACTTTATCAGACATGTGACTTTTCCATGTATACTGGCAGATTTCACGCTTTGCGTTCCTGAAGTTGGTCTGAGGTTTCAAAATCTATAGCAACCATCTGAGATGCTCTGTTATCTAACCCACATACAGGGATTGTCATCTTAAATTAATCCAACATCCCTCAACACTCTCCTCATAGCGGGTTGGTAAAGTAATTTACTTCTTGAGTTCAGAGCCCAGTAAACTCATATTTTGGGGCCCATTATCCCTCTGAGGTAGGTACAGGCTGGTCGGCCATTGGCATATCCCGCCCCTGTCTCTCTTTAGCCTCACTCCATACCTGTATCACTACAGTCTAATTCTCACCTGTGACTCTCCAGCACCATCCTTCCCATCCTGCTATGTCTCTCTGTATCTTCCTTTCTCTCAGCCTCCCTATTCCCCTGTGTCTCTCATCCTCTCCTTCCTCTTGTGGCCCAGCCTTCCTGTACCTCTCAGCCTCTATGGGGCACAGGCTGATCTGTGCCTTATGCCCATATCACTTTATTTGTATATAGGCTCAGACCCTTTTGGCCTAATTGTTGACCAGTTGGAGTCATGTGGGCCTGGTGCCCAGATCACTCTTGTTATGGGGCTCAGGCTTACAGCCTATTTAATTGTGCAGAAAGTGACCGGGAGGGAAGGGGGTTGGTGTTTGGGAGTAGGACACAGGTGGGCCTCACAGAGGACCTACTTGTACCATTTTTAGAGGTTGTAGTGGGGAGCTTTGTTAGCTATTTTACATTCCTCTACTGCATCACTCTTCTGCCTCCAGTTGGCACCGTGCTTCTTATTTCTGGATCCTGGCATCTTCTGGCCTCTTCCATGGCCTCTTCCCTGTGTATCTTCTTTCCCTGCCAACGCACTTCTGGCTCTTCCACCCAGCAGCATCTGATGTTACATGTCAGTGGCAGGTCGATCTATGATTGGCTCACCATGGCTGTCTTTTCTTGGCTGCCGCTGTGGTGCCAAATTTAAAACGCTGCTTCCATGGCACTCTCCGATGCAATAGGTGTTCCCAGCACCAGTCACCCATCCTCGATGTATTCCTAATACTGGGAGTGCACATGCTGTCCCAGTGCTGGGACACATTTCCACATCAGAAGGGATAGAGGGACACAGGAACTGGCCCATTACAAGTGTTTCCTTTCTCCCCACCTGCTGTCGAGCCTTCCTGGGGATGGGCCTATACAACCATCATCTCTGTATCAGATAAAGTTGGTGGCACTCAGCAACATCACGGTGGTGTTCATGATGTTATTGTCCATTGAAGCTAATCAGAAGGGAACAGGATGTGCAGAGGGGGCAAAAGGCACCCTTACTTAACCATCTCAAAGCTTGTGTAGAGTAAGAAAAGGAAACAATGTCCCACGTGAACATTCCCCGTAATAGCTCAAATCAACCAAAGTGTCCTCAATGTATTATCCATAAGCACGAACATAAAAATCCATTAATTAGATATCATATAATTGTGACCAAATCGTTTCTCAGACTAGTTCTACTCAGCAGTCACACGAAGTGTTTTATGTACACTTAGGGCCAGATGTACTAAGCCTTGAAAAGTGATGAATAGCACGGTGATAAAGTAACAACCAACTAGCTCCTGTCATTTTTCAAACCCATCACCTCAGATTATAGGCTTCCTAGTGCATTTCCTAGCTCATTAAGTTCCTGATTCCTAGATCTCCTGTGTTCTGCTTCCTGTCTGGTTCCTCTCTGTTCCTGTACCCTTGTTCCCATCCGGTTCCTTCCCAGTCTGACAGATACGTTACTGCATGCATCACGGCGAATACACAGTTCTTGCTCAAGTGTATTCCAGTCCCCGTACTTAGTAAACCCAGACAGAGGGCCACAAACTCCTTGTGGGAGTTACTGATAAAAAATCTCCAGCACAATAGCCTCAATCAGTGCACTGGACCAGAGAGTAGGTACCAGGAAGAAGAGACAGGAGCCTTACCATGAGGTGGGAGAATGTGTGCTTTTAAAGTGCAGTACGGGTTCTATTATGTTTGTGTATTTATTTATTTATTTATTATTGTATGTTTAACTTTTAAACCATTTAAATATGTTTGATGCAGCATGTACTAGAGACCATCTATAGTGTTAAATATCAATACAGTATCCATTGTATAAAAAGCCCATTGTTTTCATTAATGTCCAGGGTCGTCACTACAATATTCAAAGGGCCCCATACACTACTGCGACATGTCCGTCTGACATGTTGCAGGCGATCACCCCGGCAGCCCCCGGGCGGCAGGATCGCCAAAGATATATCGTATGCTGTCCTTTTGCATACGATATATCTTGGGCCATCCCAGCCATGCCTGCGGGGTCTGACATATCACGAGTGCAGCACGTTCAATCTGGAGGATCCGATGCTCACGGGAACGCGCAACAGATCAGATCGGATCAGAGACACCTCCAAAATGCCCGATTTCACTTGATATATCGGGCCGAATGCCCGAAATCGGATGAAATCGGGCATTATCGTTCTAGTGTATGGGGCCCTTAACACTCCCTCAGTCTCCTGCACTTACTCCAATGTTCAGCAGAATGAGAAATTGTGAATTGCATTTGGAAACCTTCCTCTAGAAATCCTGCATTTGCCACTGAGTCCGTACACTCAAAGGGGTATATACTGTATACTAAAGTGCAGGATTATAGAAGTGGAGATGGTGCTCATAGCAACCAATCAGATTCTACTTATTTATCTAGCACCTTCTAGAAGATAATAGTTAGAATCTGCTTGGTTGCTATTGGCGACATCTCCACTTCTACAAGCCTGCACTGTAGTAAATATACCCCCAAAATGAATTCCCTACAATCAGCAGCTTTTCTGAAAACCAGAACATATTCAAAAAGGTGGCATTTTTCAGAGCAAACACAGGATTGATTTAATTTTCTAAACTTTGTTATAAAAGTAACTGAATATGAATTGCTATGGGCTACGCCACCTCTTTCCTCTGCACCAGTCTTTAAAACTGTTACCCAGCAAGTTTTATGGTATACTAGCTGAATTAAAGCTTCCATTGTGGGTGTGGTATAAAAAAAATCGACATTCAGAATGTCAACACCAAAATGTCAACATGTTCTGAATATCGACAGTCTGAATGTCAGCACATATATGTTAGGTCGACAGGAAAAATCTCAACATTGACAAATGTCTACATGGTTAAAATGTTGACATGCTCATAATGTTGAAGTTTAGCATGTCAACACCAGAATGTTGAACAATAATCAGAAACGTCTGTATTATGGATTTACACTAAGGGCCTTATTTGGAGGATACAGTAGCACAGCCGCTGCGTCTTTGTGCCAGAGTCTTCTAAGCTGGTGTCATATTTCAGAAGACAGTACTGGAAATATGGGCCGGGATGTAATGGGAGCCGATAATGGCATTTTACATAGTCGGCTAATGTATTAGTGGCCACAAAGCGACTTTTTCGGATGCTTTTGGCTCTAAAGTAGAGAGCACACTAAAAAATCAGAAACAGCTGTTTTGGCCGCGTCAAGTATACAAATCGGTCAATGTCATGGAGACGATATTGCGAGTCAGACACAAAACAGCTCTAAAACTCTCAAGAATTTACAGGTGTTTTTTTTAGCCAAGTTGGTTATGAAAGTATTGGAAATCAATTCTAAGTACACTTTGTAAGCAGATTTGCAATAAATAAACAAGCTTCAATACATTTTGACACAGAAAAAGAAACAAAAAAAAACTTTGATCTGTGAAAATAGTCCATGTAGTGTACATGTCATTTTTGCACCTTTTGCCCAGGAAAATGTGTCTGATACACAAATGGATGTATTAGGATGCACAAGCAGCTTATCTTGATTTAAATGATATGTGGCATGGCTGTATTCAGTGTGTAATTGCGACTGTATCTAATTATGTTACAGTGTTTGGCTGGAATACACTGTAGCATAACATTTTGTATGTAAATACACTTGCTATTACATACAGAATATTAGCATGCTGCATAGCATTTTAAACAGCAGAAGCTGCTTGTGCGTCCTATTCGCATAATTTTGCTTCTAAAATAAAGCACTGCGAATAGGACGCACAAGCAGCATCTGCTGTTTAAAATGATATGCAGCATGCCTATATTCTGTGTGTAATAGCAAGTGTATTTTATGCTACAGTGTTTTCCAGCCATACACTGCTGTAACATACAGTGTCAAAGTCAGAAAAATATCACGCTGCACCATTGCCATATATGCACCTCATGCGTGTGCCCGCTGCACGTGCATGAGCCCTCCCGTGTGTGCGTATACTCGCAGTCGCGTGCACTCGCAGGCGCACGGTATGCGCATTTACGGTAGAGTTTGTGTGCGTCTAGCGGGCGACTCGAGCATTACATATTTCTGTCATACCACGTATTTTGTAGATTATGGTCCCTTTGATAGAATCTGAAAGTGTAGTTAATGTAGTATGTTCAGAGACAAAGAGATCCCTCTTTGTTTGATACGAAGGGTCAGACAGGGGTGACACAGTGGTGTTTAGTATCCATCGGAAGAGTATTAAATTAGCAATATTCCGGTGTTGGTTAGAAACGGATTAATCGCTCGTGCGTATAGTTATGGCCATAAGAAGTTTATGGACATTTGCTATATTCGCAGTTTATTACCCATGCGGCGGGAAACCTGAGTTTCCCTCCCACTTGAGCAGTTTGAAATAGTCACAGCCCACCTGTATGAACCAACCTATGACCTTTTGTTATAATGCGGAGACGGATTCCTGTGTCCAATGAACAATAAGAATGTAGGGACCATTGTACTGTACTTTGTGTAGTGTATATAAAGACAAGCCGACCTGGGCCAGCTCCCACTCTACTCTTCTCAACGGTTCTCATCACTGATAATCGGGAGCTGGATATCCAGAAAGGCGCATGCGATTGTTTCCCCTGTGCGTAAGTTCTCTGCAACCATATTTATCTCCTATTTTGTTGTAAGCCATTCTCTCTCTCCTTCCCCCTTAAATGTAATTGTGTCTTTGTTGTATTTTAATGTGTAGTAACTCGGTTAGGTATTTTATGTTAGTTTGGTAGTGTATAACTTGTATTGTGTATTCTTTTGCGATTGAACGTTCATTCTCTCCCTTAAAAGGTGTTAGACCCTTAGACCGGTATTTGAGTGTTTATTATATTGCTAAAGGGTTCTCAGAGCGTAAGAGTCGCTCATACAGCTTTTAAACTAACAAGGTTACACTGTGTTGCATTTACACCCTAACACTGCACAAAGGTTTACAGTATAAGTACATTATTTATGGTATAGTTATAAAGGTTTAACTCTGTGTCAGCGCCGCTTGTGATCTCCTCGTGGTCTCGAGCGTCCGCTACGCTGATAGCGTATCGTTACGTTAGTCGGCAGCCTATAGCGTGCTTGCCTCTACGCATTAAGCCGTGAGCGAACGTGCCGCTCGTGCGTCTCGTCCACGGCTAAGCGTACGCTACGCTAAGTGCGTACCCTTACGGTACCACATACTCCAATAGCGTACTGAGTCCCTTAACCTTTTAGCGTGTTTAATATAGGATAAATTATAGGCTTTATCAATTGGGGACTCGCCCGCTCTTCACATATCTGCACTAGGTAATTTCAGCAGACATTATCGGTCAGCAAAGGGCGGGAGGTAATATTCAGCGTAGTGCTGACCAGATAAGCGTCTGCTTCGCTTAGTAAGGAGTGCTGAAGGAATCCGGAACCGGAAGGTAGGAACAGTACGTTATTGTCTTTTAAAACCTGTTTAGTTTCTGTTTTGCGAACGTACGCATAAGCACACACACCTGTATTTCTTGTTTAGTATTATTTGTCCGTACCTCATTCTCCTGATTGCCACACACTAGTGATAACGTGCTGAGACATTTGTTGTTATTAATAGTTAAAAGATAAAAAGTAATATTTAAGGGAATAATTGTAAAAGGCACGCACACAGTCTCGCCTAGAAATACAAGGGAGATTTGGGTGGTGTTCAGTGAATGATTACTGTTAAAGATCATTCACATTGATAAACGTGTAGTGTGTTACTGTGGACGTACTTGGTCTGCGTACACGTGTCCTTACAAGGGCAGGGCGTACGCAACGCAAGGGTCGACGCACGGAGCGTATATTACGCAACGGAGCGTACGGATACGCCCACATAATACAAACCACACGAGAGTATTGTTTTAATAGGCGATAAGGAAGTAACGCGAAAATAACACAAATCTATCTCAAATCCAAAAGTTTAAAGTTAAAAGAAAAGACTTTCTCTGTTGCAATTCTTCTGGGTTAGACTATTACTGAATGAAAGGAATTCTGTACAGAAATAAGAGTGTTCGAATGTAAGAGTGTGTATATATAAGATTTCTCTTTTATTACGGACGTGGGAACCATAGGCCAGTAGAAAGAGGTACACCAGCGAGAGTGATATCGTGGGGTGGCTTGGGAGGCGTCCCTTGTTAGTCTCGACATATTAATGAGCAGTAGAGTCTGCTGTACATAACAGACCAGGAGGTCACAGACCAGGAGGTCACAGAACAGGAGGTTCAGGTACAGCAGACTAGAAGTAGAGAGCACAACCGAAGAGGGTTGGTGCGAGACCCATATAGGCCAAAGAAGCTCATTGCTGAAGGAATTCGCAGCCGAAATTTTCGATTCCACTGATCGTTCCGCACATAAGATTAGTTGCTTGTGTGCAGATACGATTGTACCGCATGTGATTGTGTGCATTAGCATGTCTTGAATTCAGAAGAACGCTACTTGCACATTGTTAACGTGATTTGTGTAATTTTTTTTATTTTAAGGGAAGTAGCCTGATCACTCAGGGACATTCCAGCGACTGATACTTGCTGGGGAGGGTAAGACACTCCCACACGCCCGAGCAAGTAGACGTACTTAGGTGCCCTAGGTTGGGTACGGAACCTCTGGGAACTTTGGTCGCCGTATTGGCCAGCGTGGGCGGAGTTAAGTGGGCGGACCTCGTTGCAAAACCCCCACCGCAGCCTTACCCCGAGCATCTTGGTTTTTGTAAGGGTTGCCGAAGACCCTGATTTGAAGTCAGAGGTAGTGAAAGCAGCACCTGCAGAGATGGGGGCCAGTTGTTCAGGTAAGGGGCAATCAACCGAGGTTCAGGTTGATTTGGTAAACCGACCAATCGGGTCGGCAAGGTATATCATGTGTGAGAAATATGGACATCACACAGAAATGTTGTGCAATGAATGGGAAAGGATGACTGTGCATGACGGGGAAAAGTTTCCCCGGGTAGGTAGTTTTAACCCAGAAGTATTACAGAATTTAAGGAGAAGAGTTTGCCTGATTAAATCTTCAAAAAGGCGTATTAGACATTATGATTATTTAACATTGTGGCAACAGGAAGGTGAAATACAAAGGGGGTTGGCGCAAGCCGCTGGATCTAACCCTATCAGGAAACTGATAGCCACTGCACCCCCACCACCATACATACCTGGAGAGAAATTGGTTGCAGAGAATGGCACTCAGGGTCATGTTAAATGTATAGAAGTTAAAGATAATGTAACCAAAGTAATTAATGCTAACACTAATCCGTGCAAGTTGTACCCTGTTTTGAACTTTCCCCAGGATTGTGACCAAGAGGATGAGCCCACAACAATATCAGCACTCTCCCTAGCAGCCACCATATCAGAAACAGCAGTGGGCACGACCCAACCCGTAAGATTAGTATCAAAGGCCCCTAGCGGAGGGACAGGTGAGGTCGTATCGACTGATAAGTACGGCACCATACACTATGCTGAAACCATTTCACCACATGTTGTAGAATCTACTCAGAATGATGTTATTGGACTTAATCCCGTTAGGGTAATAGCAGTGCCAAATGGGAAAACTGAAGCTTCAGGAGCAACTCCTGTCAGGAACATCGCCATGCACTGTCCCTTTTCCCGAGCAGAATTAAGATCAATGATGTCTGAGTTCCCTGATCCTAGGAAAGATTTAGTTGCATGTCAAAAGTATATTAGGGAGCTAGGAAATTCTGCAGAGCCAAATAACAAAGATTGGAGGACAGTTTTGAGGGCATGTTTACCCCCCAATGTTGATTCGTTAAAGTTTATCGCTGATTGCAAGTTAGATGAGGAAGTACCACTAACAGATGAGTATAATCAGGATAATGTAAAGAGAATCAACTTACAGTTAGGGGTATATTTTCCTGCAGTAGTAAAGTGGAATAAAATCTTTACAATAAAACAAAAAGAAGGTGAATCCACACCAGAGTATTTTCACCGGGCTCTGCAGGATATGGCTAGGTACACTGGTATAGATGACATTAAAACTAATGTACACCACAGGGAAGTAGCTGTTTCAGTATTAATGGACGGTCTAAAAGAGGTTTTAAGGAATAGAATACAAACCACTAGGCCTGATTGGAGAGGTATGTCGGTGGATGCATTGGGAGAGGCTGCTGCTGGGCATGATCGGAATATCATCAGACACAGGAGTCACAGAGTGATAAATTAATGGCTGTAAGCATACAAGCTCTTACTACTGGGCCACCACCTCAGCCCAGAACTGTGACCCCTGTGGGTAAGTCAAGAGGTATAAAATGTTATAGTTGTCACAGAGAGGGACACATGTCACGTGATTGTAAAACAAAACAAAGGCAAAATTCATATCAATCCCCTAGACAACGACCTGATACGAGACATTGGGATCAAGGACCGCAGAAGTGGAGCTATGAGCCACATGCAGGGGAAACAAAAAAGTATCCCCCAAGAAGAGACTGGCAAATCTCTGATAGTTCCCATCTACCCCCACCACAAGTAATTGCTGCCAGCGCGATTCAGGGAGGTCACCATACCCAATAGGGGTGTGGCCACACCTGTAATCTGCAGCCAGTGAAATTGATTGCAAGTCTTGAAAGTGAACCCGAGATCACAATTGATGTAGCTGGTAAATCATTAAATTTCCTTGTAGATACGGGGGCGGCCAAATCAGTGATAAATTCGACAGTGGGCATGAGAACCACTGGTAAGACAATTCCAGCCATGGGAGTAACGGGAGTAGTACAGCACTACCCTGTTAGCAAACCAGCAGAGATTACAATAGGGCCTTTGCATACCAAGCATTCCTTTTTGCTGGCTGCAACAGCACCGACTAATCTCCTGGGAAGAGATTTATTGTGTAAAATGGGGTGCATCATATATTGTACTCCTGAAGGTGTATTCCTAGACATACCTGAGAACCACGCCCAGGAAGTACAAGATATGCTAGACTCCCCATCAAAATTAATGTCACACACTGTTGTTGTAAATAGGTGTCCGTCTAAGGTAGAGGAAATGATTTCCCAGATACCAGAGTCACTTTGGACTAAAGATGGACAAGACACTGGATTAATGGCAAACGTAGCTCCAGTCGTTGTGCAAGTAAAAGATGGTAGGATAGCTCCAAAAATCCCACAATACCCTCTGAAGCCAGAGGTGGAGTTAGGAGTATACCCCGTAATAGAGCGCTTGCTACAACAGGGCATTCTGGTAAGAACATCCAGCACTGCCAATAGTCCCATCTTCCCTGTGAAAAAGAGTGGGGGAGGGGTTACAGGCTAGTGCAGGATCTAAGGGGGATTAACAAAATAGTTGAGAGTCAGTTCCCCGTAGTGCCAAATCCAGCTGTCATCCTTATGCAAATCCCTCCCACTGCGAAATTTTTCACTGTAATTGACCTCTGCTCCGCTTTCTTCTCGGTACCTCTGCACCCTGACAGCCAATATTTGTTTGCATTCACATACAGAGGAGTCCAATACACATGGACTCGATTACCACAAGGTTTCATAGACAGTCCAAGTATATTTTCACAGGCTTTGCATGATTGTTTACAGTCTTTCCAACCAGAGAGTGGATCAGTATTGATCCAGTACGTGGATGATTTACTACTGTGTTCAGATTCACTGGAAGCGTCCCTGAAAGATACGAAACAGCTCCTGTTTCATCTTTCAGACACAGGACACAAGGTTTCCAAAGACAAGTTGCAATTATGCCAGACTAAAGTAAAATATTTGGGACACTGTCTGACACAAGGACTGAGACACCTGACCGCTGATAGAATTCAAGCAATTCGAGACATGACTCTGCCACAAACCCAGCAACAGATCAGAACGTTTCTAGGAATGTGTGGGTATTGCCGTAACTGGATCCCAGGTTTTTCCATTCTAGCATTACCTTTGCAGGAGATGGTCTCATCAAACAAACCTGATCGGATTTCGCATACAGACGAATCAGAGATGGCATTTGAGAGACTTAAACAGTGCCTAACGCAGGCACCAGCATTAGGTATGCCAGACTATGGGAAACCCTTTGAGCTGTACGGAACAGAAAGTGCTGGTTGCGCGGCAGGCGTCCTAACCCAAAAGCACGGTGATGCCAGCAGGCCGGTAGCATACTACAGCGCTCAGCTAGATACGGTAACGCGATCCCTCCCCACATGCTTGCGAAGTGTCGCTGCGATAGCATTGCTAGTAACGAAAAGCGAAGATGTAGTGCTAGGACACAACCTCACAATCCATACACCGCATGCAGTGTCAGCCTTGCTAAATTCGGCTCAAACCAGACACGTCTCATCAGCGCGGTTTACAAGATGGGAATTGGCATTGATGGCCCCCGTAAACATCACTATAAAGAGATGCAGCGCATTAAATCCTGCAACGTATCTCCCAGGTGTGCCTGGACAGGCACAAAGGGTGGAGGATGAGAGTAATGGTGAAGGAGGATTTAGTATAGGAAAAGACATGCATGATTGTATGGAATATTTGACCCAAAATTTCACGGCAAGGCCTGACATCAGTGACAACCCACTGGAAGATGTAGATCTTACTTTCTACACTGATGGTAGTTGTCACAGACAGACGGACTCGGGAGACTTGTGTACTGGATACGCAGTCGTAGATGACCAAGGCACCATAGAAGCAGAACCGCTAGGCCCACCTCACTCAGCCCAGGTTGCTGAACTGGTTGCCCTAACCAGAGCATGTGAATTGGCTAAGGGCAAATCAGCCAATATCTATACCGATTCTAGATACGCCTTCGGGGTAGTCCATGATTTCGGAGCCCTATGGCGCCTCAGAAATTTCATGACGGCAGCTGGTACACCGGTAGCGCATGCAGCTCACATCAAAAGGCTTCTAACAGCGATACAGGAACCCGACAGAGTGGCTGTTATCAAGTGTAAAGCACACACAGATAGCCAAGACCCGGTATCACTTGGTAACAGCCGAGCAGACGAAGCTGCTAAGTTAGCAGCTGGTACCCCCAGACAGACAGACACCACACAACTGATGGTATTTAATACCGTCAACACACAGAAATTGTGTGAAATGCAAAATTTGTGTTCCACACAGGAAAAGGCAGTTTGGAGGGCAAAAGGATATGGCCAGGAGTCCTCAGGACTCTGGACAGATGGGCAGGGTAAACCAGTGGCACCCAGAGCATACCTTCAAAGTTTAGCGGAAGCAGCACATGGGCTGACTCATCTAGGCAAGGAAGGGATGTGCAAGTTGGTAAGAGCATATTGGTGCGCCCCAGGATTCTCTTCCCATGCGGGAAAAAGGGCAATGACATGCCTCACCTGCTTGAGGAAGAATATCGGAAAGGCAATACCAACAGAACCATCTCATATCCCACCTACAGGCGGCCCTTTTCAGGTAATACAAATTTATTTCATACAATTACCCCCTTGTCGAAATTTGAAGTATGTACTAGTTTGTATAGATGTGTTTTCAAATTGGGTCGAAGCATTTCCTGCGGCCACAAATACCGCTATGTTTACTGCTAAGAAAATTGTGCAGGAATTTGTGTGTAGATACGGTATCCCTAGAATAATTGAAAGTGATAGGGGTACTCATTTTACAGGTGATGTCTTTCAAGGAATGTGTGAGTTGATGGGAATTGATAGTAAGCTGCACACTCCGTACCGCCCCCAGGCGAGTGCGAAGGTAGAAAGAGTGAACAGCACTATTAAAAATAAATTGAGCAAAGTTATGGCAGAAACAGGATTGACATGGCCAGAAGCTTTGCCCATTGTATTATACAGCATCAGAACCACTCCCAGGTCCCCTCTTAATCTGTCCCCCTTTGAAATTCTGTTCGGTCGACAACCGCATGTTATGATTAACCCTCAGGATGATTTGAAGTGTAACAATGAAGTGACTGTAAAATACCTGGTTAAGATGAGTAAACAGCTAAGGAATCAGAATGACAATTTGAAGTTGGTGATTCCTGTTCTGCCAGATAGTAATTGTCATGACATTGAACCTGGGGATTATGTAATGATACGGAATTTTCTACGCTCAGGTTGCCTTATTGACAGATGGGAAGGACCATACCAAGTCTTATTGATTAGCACGACAGCATTGAAGGTTGCCGAGAGAGAGACTTGGGTTCATTCGTCCCATTGTAAGAAGGTTGCTGATCCAGAGAGGTCCCGTGATAAAGAACAGACGGTAGAGGAAGTTGTATCACTGGAGTGTCTGTTTCAGGAGGACTGAGACGGCACCTGAGCATTGAGAATAATAAGATCGGAGGCAGTTGTCAATTCCCTGTTCCCTTTTATTGTTTTTCTCCACTTCCCATCCCACCTCCCTCAATTATTTCTTTCCCCCTTCTCATTCTTCTCCATTTCCTCCTATAAGATGGACTTGCCCCAAGAGACTGTGATCCGGATTTTCCTGTTGACCATGATGTTGACCAGAGCAGTCTGTTCCGGCGAGAGTACCATGGAGGTCGAGAGAGGTTCTGGAATGGGTTCTGATGACAGAGATGGAGGCGTAGATTTCCAAGAACAACATAATCACCGAGTAAAGGCGAGTATCAGAAAACGATCTGGTAGCATTGACAATAGAAGGAATTGTGAAGGATTGTTAGCTGAAGAAAACTGCATCTGTAGGCATTGTGATAACTTAGTTGAGGATGGGTGCATCAAGAAATGTCAGTCCAGTTTTAACATTAACATGGACCGGCATCCATTGGGTGACTATCACTCATTAGTGGGTAAGGTGTTAAACCAAACAGACTGTTGTGTATGCTCTCAAGTACCTCAAGGTCACAGCAAGTCATGACTAGTACCATTTCCTTTAACGACAGGGGAGGTACTTGAGTTAAGTGGTGGGAGGCCGGTGGACAAGAGGTTTAATATCTCTAGTCCTCCTAGTTTGAAGCTCCACCAATATCATGTGGATAGGTCCTTAGTGTGTTTTAACATTTCCAATCCCCGAAAGCCGGGAAATTGGGAAGTGTCATGGAATAACCAAACCATGACCTTTTCATACAGAGCCGATAGAATGCCAACAGATACAGAACTTATACGCCACATAGCCGGTAGTGGAAAATATTTCCGATATAGGTATACCCTAGGAAGTAGGATCATGAGAGTTGGAGAAGTATCACCAGGATACTGTGCACATATCGTACAAACAGATACGTGTACTAAACAGATGGGAGAATTAGGGTTAGGAGATTTCATATGGAAAATGTGTAATATGGTTATGTCCTACTCCGTCCCATATGTTCTCCCCGATGATGCATATTTCATATGCGGGAGGAAGGCGTATAAGTGGCTTGCCCCAAACTCAGAAGGGTTATGTTATATTGGAAAAGTACTGCCTGAGGTAATGACCGTATCCCACACTAAAATGAAGGATATTCACCGCAGTGCCCAAGCTCCTTATACTCACACTCATTACGAACACATCGTTAAATGGCACCTGATAGAAAGAACAGAGCATCCGGCTTCTGACCTGATCCATGAATCCACCGGGATTCAATTCCTAATCGCGTTAGATATCACTCGTACCGCCAGAGGAGTGATAAATTATAAATATATATCTGCGCTTGCAAATTTATTAGACAATATCACTGAAATGTATGATGACACATTCAGGTATACTGGGAGAGAGTTACAAGCCTACAAAACAGAACTGGTTCAGCATAGGATGATTCTCAATTATCTCACGGCTGTGACAGGCGGGTATTGTGTTACCCTAGCGACTCAGTATGGAATAAAGTGCTGCACGTATATTACAAACAGCACAGAGGACCCAGCCGAGGTCATAGACCAAAAGATGGATGACATTTTGCAATTAAAATGGGAGTTCCGAAGGAAACACAATCTCACCCTTGCTGTGGGTAATGAGCTGACCGGTTGGGTGTCATGGTTGAACCCACGAAATTGGTTCTCTGGTTTAGGAGAATGGACCCAAGGTATTATCAAGGATGTAGGGAAATTTCTTTTGTGTATTCTGGGTGTCATCATATTGGTCAGTCTGATATTTAGATGCGTTCGGGTTTTAACAAAGTGTAAACGTAGCGCCCGAGTGATGAGTTTGAGAAGTGAAGATACTGTAATAACAACGACTGATTTGATTTACGACCCAACCATTGAGAC